>NW_027069847.1:664911-696004 GCF_002906115.3 Quercus suber
ACACGAAGAACGTGAAGAACAAGGGATTTCTAACAAGCTCATAGCCAGAGATTCATTGTAATTCTGTTTCAACAATCTTCGATCTATCCCTCAACCAAATTGAAGGATATCTTGTGTTCAAATCAAAATCATATTACCACAATTCCAATCAACAAATCTTTTAAGGAGATCGAATCAGAGGATCACTCTTTTGTAATTACAGAGAATTGTACCACACATTCATCAATACAAATTCACATTTGTGACACTATTTTACTTGTTTGACTTATTTCGAACCGAGAAATTTAGTCGTCCACAGCATGCATTAGGAGTCCTCCTATCTGATGTGCACCTTTGAAGAATAAAACAGTACAGTCATTTATTTGTACACCATCTAACTCGCAGTTTAACTTGCAGGGATGCTGGATTTTGTACATCAGAGAGGAAGAAACCAAAGTTGTCACGTAAACCAATTGAGAGCCCAACTTGCAGGGATGCTAGATTTTATACCCCAAAGATGAAGAAACCAAAGTCATCACATAAGCCATAAGCCAAGTGAGACCATCAATGATATTTATCTTAGTAGGTTGCTTCCTCGAAGACTAAGTTTCTACTGCTTGTGATTTTATAGACCCTGATGAAAGATTTGAACTCTGTAGTTTATTTAGAATCATTATGGATAATCTGTATTACAAACTCAGTTGGAACTTAATGGTTATGAATGAATCAAGCTTTTGTTTTTCTGTTCATTTTGTCTATTGTTTTCCATAGATGTTAAGAACATTTTTTACCATCAAGGTGATTTAAGGCTCCATTGAAATTAATTAAAAGCCTTCTTAATTTGGAGATTAGTTAATATGCTGCAATTGAACATAGCTTAAGTCCAACTAGTTTATGGTTATTGTTCTTTACAAAGATTGAATTCAGCACTGTCGACCTAGCCATATCATCGCTAGGTTGTAATCTCTGTAAGACGTCTATCCTTTGTGTTGGTGACAATGGTACTACCAATTCCTTACTGCTCTTGCATCTTGGTTGATAAGGTTAAACCAAATTGATGAATCTGTCAAAATCCTTTTGTTCATGGTTAAAATAGCTTCTTTGTAGTGGTAAGGACCATAGGCTCTTGAGTAGTTGAGGATTTGATCAGGTCACCAGTGAAGTCAGCCACACAATTTGCTTTCAAAGTGTCTGCTCTGTATCAAGTTGCTATCCAGATTCGAACATAGTCCCCATACGCAAAGCTCATAGCCCCTTAGAGTACTTGAATTTTTTAGCTATGATAGGTATGTTGAAAACATTTCAAGAGGATTGCTTGCTTTGCGCATCTCTCCTTGTGTTGATTTGCCAGTAAATATCATTGGTTTGGGTATTCTTTCACTCAAATGCCCCATCTTGAGTGTACTGATCAATTGCAACTTCTCTTGTACCATAACTATTGGATAAGCTTAGCAGCAGTATCTTTGCCTCATAGATAAGTTACTGTGAGCCTTCATTTCAGGATGATTTAGATACTTATTTTTTTGGTTCAGCTTGAAATTTTAACATAGGAATCTATTGTAGATAAGTTAGCTATTCTATGGTCTTTACTTGTGGGGAATCTATCGTATCGTAACTTGCTTCAGCATTAGCTGTTCTCGGTAATAAATGATTGCTATGCAGCCTGGATGAAGCTCGTCCAACTTTAGTTGTTTATTGTGACAAGTGCTATTTTATGACCTGAAACTTTGTGTACCCAGCTTGTTAGTGGCTGCAGTTTGTGAGCTTAAAATTCGGTGGTGTTGTTCTTTTTTTCTTTTTGTTAATGTCTGATATTGAGAGCAAGGATTTGGTTCTCTTGGCCTTGCTTTTTATTCAATTGCTGATGTTTTGAGCTAGGATTTAGTGCTCTCGGCCTTTGTTCAGTTCTTAATGGCTGTTGTTTCAACCAAGGAATATGCGCTCTCAGCCTTTTATGAAAAGGAATAATGTTGCTCTGTGGAAAATTAGTTTTTATGTAATTCCAGCAAGCATTCGAACTTGTGTAAACGGAAGATTTCACTCCTTACTTGTTTATACACTCCTTGCTAATTTCTTCTCTCTTTCTATTTGTTTTGTTTTATGCGTACTTGCATGAATTGACTTTGCAGGACAGGAAAGAAACATGAATTAACTTTGCTGCTGCCTTCTCCTTTGAGGGGATAAGACCTGTCGTTAGACATGATAGAGCTTCAACCATTTGCCATTGATATATGGTCGGAAAGGATTGTTTCGTTCGCCTAATGCAAACAAAAACTCTTTAGACGATAGAGCTTCTAACAGAACTCTTTTTTCTTTTCCTGCTTTGTGATACTTGCCTTAGGCATGATAGAGCTTCAACCAAACTCTTTTTTCTTTTACCAAATTGATGAATCTGTCAAAATCCTTTTTCCTTTTGTTCATGGTTAAAATAGCTTCTTTGTAGTGGTAAGGACAATAGGCTCTTGAGGAGTGGATGATTTGAGCAGGTCATTTTCCTTCACCAATGAAGTCAGCCCCATAATTTGCTTTCAAAGTGCCTGCTGTGTATCAAGTTGCTATCAAGATTCAAAAATAGTACCGATACGCAAAGCTCATAGCCCCTTTGAATACTTGAATTTGTTAGCTATGATAGGTATGTTGAAAACATTTCAAGAGGATTGCTTGCTTTGCGCATCTCTCCTTGTGTTGATTTGCTTGTAAATATCATGGGTTTGGGTAATCTTTCACCCAGATGCCCCACCTTGATCAATTGCCACTTCTCTTGTACCATAATGCTTGTAAGTTACTGTGAGCCTTTGTTTCGAGGTGACTTAGATACTTTTTTTTTTTTTTTATTCGGCTAGAAATTTTGCCATAGGAAAATATACTGCTAAACTTTTTTCCATGAATGAAAATTGGACAGCAAACATGCCAATGATAATTCTTGTAATAAGCAATGAGAAATAAAAACAAGACCTACTTTCAGATTGTCCTTCCATTTTTTTCCATGAGCATCATCCAATGATGTAGGAGTAACTGGATCATTAACGTTTGGATTGAATTTCCACAACTTGGGTCTTAGCTACAATTACTACATAAGGATAATGGCTAGGAGGAGGATTGAAAGGCATTATGGCATTAAAATTTCTAGGATTTAGATTTCCATTGTTTTGTCTCTGTATTATATACAATTGTAATTTATTGGCTTTTCAAAATGGTGATTGTGCATTTGAACCAACCTTATCAAATCCATATTTAAATAAAATTGAAATTAAATTGTTTACCTTTTCACTGCCAATTTGAACTCCTCTCACTTAAACATCTTTCTTCCCTTTTCTCTCAATTCAATTTGGTTCAAAATTTGGAATGGAGAACAAACTGAACAAAGTATACTCATACATATAAGTATATAACACTATGGATTGAAGGAAAGTTATTCATTCTCTTTCTATCAAGTTCAGACCTTCACTTCGCTTGCTGCACCTACTTCAAAATATTTTTTTGCGACATATAAACAATGTCCCAATCTACATGTGATTGCGCAGCTACTCTATGTATTAATGGAACAAGATTGGAGCAATTCTTTCTTTATGGAGTACATAATTAGGTTAATGTGTTTAATCTACTAGCTTATTTTAGTGGAAACCAGGTTGCGGAAGTGCTTCTCGATTGCAGAACTGTATCCTTTCGCTTTATCTGGAGCATCCAATTACTTATTAGGTAGTGTTTGGGGGTGGGGTTGAAGTAGGCCATCTAGTTAAAGAGGAATAGCGGGATAGAAAAATGACTGAACATTTAAAACTGTATCAACTCAATGTTATATAAAATATATATATATATATATATATCCACTAGGTAGAGAAGAAGCAAGCAAGTTCCAGTAAGTCCAAAGAATTGGTTAACCATGAATTGTTTTTTTTTGGGGGGGTGGGGGTGGGATGTTGGAAGGCAAGGAGGACTTGCTGAGTCAAAAGGTCCATCAACCAAGCTAAATAGTATAAGTCGAAGATGATTCTATTGGATGAAGACTCTATTTCTGATTTTTCTTCTAGTTGAACTTATTCCTGATATTTTGGCCAAAATTTATCTCTGATGTATCCTCTTCTAATGCTAATTTTGATTAAGTAACAAAACCTTAAAAAAACTCTGCTTAGAATTCAACAAATTTGGCTTTCAAAACTATATATTATATGACCTTGGTGATACCAAAACAAGCTCCTGTCAAAATTTTTTCTTTCTTTTATTTTTAATTTTTGTTTGGGACTTGGGAGGGGTTGGGATCGATTAGGGATGTCAATGGAGCGGGGCGGGGCCGAAGGATGGGGCAGTCGTCCCCACCCCGCATGGTTTTGTCTTACCCCATCCCCGCCCCGCCTCACCCCGCATGATGGGAAAAACTTTCTCACCCCATCCCCGCCCTTTTGGGCCCCGCGAAACCTCGCTCCACCCAGTAAAACTCTACTTTTTGTTAATTTGCCCTACAATTAGTACAATTTTTTTAATGAAACATATTTCATTAATAAAAATATACTTGAAATTATAACTAAATTTATCCCATCAAATCAAATTAATTTTTGGAAAAAATGGAATAATATATCTAAGTGTTTAACAAAACAATCATAAAAAATAAAAATAAATAAATAAAAAATCTCATAGTATAACACATAACAAAATAAAGGCAGAGAACCACATTTGGTAGAATAAAATAAGCTAATATTGATATGTTTGTTTAAATAGTAGAGTTTTAGAGTATGAAAAACTTATAATTATAACCCTTAGCAACGCGGGGCGAGGCGGGGCAGGGCGGGGCGGGGATGGGGAGCGGCAGGGCGAGGATAAAATCTTGCCCCATCCCCGCCCCACCACCTTTGCGGGGCGGGAAAAAATTGTCATCCCTAAGATCGATCCTATGTATCTTGATTTAATTGTATGAGTGGCCCAGTTGGCTTGATTGGGGTCTACATCCCTAGTATGAAACCACTTTTATATATAAATATCAAGTTGTGCGTGATTCCTTTTAACGTGTAATAGTTGGTGGTTATGAAGAGTCCCTTTTCTCGAATTACCACACAAGTCCCAAATCCAAAGTTACCAAGCAATATGATGCTACTTCCATGAAGCCACAAATTCAGAACAAAACCAAAAGATATCCCAGATAGATTACTGTAATTGAATCCAATTGTCCTATAGATATTGCCTCTTTCCTATTCAGCATGGTTTCTTAAGAGAAGAATCCCACATTGAAACTACATGAGTTTTATGACCATAAAGGAGTGGGGGGGGGGGGGGGGGGGGGTGGGGTTGCTTTCGATGACATTAAATGACAACTGAACTAAACTCTCTACAAATATTGAACAAAACAATAAAGATATCTCATTATAAGTGGAGGCGTGAATAGAAGATGATATATTCATCAATTAGCATATTCAATAAAGAGCTTTGAAGTTCTTATAAAGAGGAGTAGAGATCAAAAGAGAATCATTAAGGACTTTCTTTTATGGGTTCTTGTTTTATCCTTCATTTTCTATGTGAGTAGCAAGAGTGTATGTAAGAGCAAAGGAAAATAAGAGAGATTTTTCTTTAACTATGAGACATACAAAAAAAATATTTGTTCTTTAGCTGTCATTGATTTGAGAATAGTGAAATTAATTCAGACTTTGTTCTGTGGTTTTTCCCTTAAAAAAGAAAGGGTTTTCCACGTAAATATTTATGTTTTTGTGTGTGATTGCTATTTGGGATTGATAATATTGGTAATAATATTATTCGGGACCCAACAAAATCAAATCTGAAATTGTAAGGATACATTTATATTTCTTTTACTACAATTTTCTTGTTGATTTTGTTTTCACTATCAGTTATGTTTTAATGGGCAACAATAATTACCTACTGATACTAGATTCACCAGGTGTATGTCAGGTCTATTCAAATTTTTACTTTCTAAAAGTTGTTTCATTATTGTTCAACTACAAAGAACCATAAATAATCATATTCAATATATCCGTTAGTATTCAACAAAGGGTCATGTTAACGAGTGCCGTAGGGCATTGGTTAACAATCCAATTAAAGAAAGTTTTTATGGGAAAAGAAAAAAAAAAACAATTAATATTTTGACAGCTTTTTTCATTTCCCATAAAAGTGATGTCAAAATTTTCTTAAAATGGATTCTTAACTAATGCCCCAACGGCACTCGTTAACATTTAGCTCAACTAGCAAAGTCTTTGATGGTTGAATAAAAGATCTAGGATTTAATCCCTGCATACATCAAAGACTAATTAGTGTCTTAGTTTGATGATAAAGAGCTATCATTAGGAACGGACGCCATAGGTTGAAACTCTCTAAAAAAAATAAAAAAAATCTTTTAGGAACAAAAACAGCTCTAGTACATATTTATTATCTTGATCATTGTTGAAATTTTCAAATTTTGGTCCTTTTGATAATTATTTTCCTAGCTTGTAGTAGGTTGCATAATTTGGTCCCTATCAATTTGAATTGATTCTATGGAATAATGTCTTCCCAAGTCTCCTTTAAGGTAGAAGTTCTCATTACATTTTTCTCTCTTCTATTATTAGTGTAAGCTTGGTTGAGTTATGATGGAAATTATTGTATTCAAATAATGGGTATGAGATCTAGTTGAGTGTGCATGTGTTCATGGTTTGTTGAGTTATTATGGAAATTATTATATTTAAATTTCAAGTTGTACTTTTGTTAGGATCATATTGGAAAGCATTTTGGTACATATGTGCTGCTGAGTTAGATTTTGTGAGCTGTTGTGCCTATGATGCTTGAGTTGCTGTGTTGAGACTTGAGAGGCTTGAGCTTTATTGCTACTATTACTTGAATGTAATTGACTAAGTGGATAGTGTGTACTTGATCTTGTTAGGGTATTAGTCGTTGTAATCGTAACATATTGCTGCAATTGCATCAGCTATCAGTTGTGTACCAATTAGCTCAGTAAGTTGTATAAAGCATGTGATCGAGTAATTAAGCATTGTAGCAAATTTTTGTAACTAATGAAGCTACATGTAAGGTTCAATATGTTAGCTGAAACACTAATTATATATGCAATGGTAGAAATCCATTGCAATAAAAAAAAAAAAAATTGCATCTTGTTAACTTATTAGATTTTTGAAAAGATATACTGTTTCATGTAATTATTGCCTAAAAATTGTTCGAATTAATACCTTTCACAAGTTGGCATAACCTTCAATGTTTATAAGCTTTTTATTTAGGTCAAGAGAACAATGGACATCATTTGCGGGGGGAATAATACTTAAAAATGAATAATTGTATTTTTTATGCATTGGACATATATGAGTAAGCAAAATATCATAGAAATTTTCATTTTTATGATTTTTATTAATCAAATAACATTTTGAAATCTTTTGCAAATTCCATCAATCATCATTACAACCAAAATATAAACCCCACACCAAGTGATATTCATTTGTACAATGCAACTTATTTACCAATTGAAACACAAAAAATCATCATTTTCATAAAAGAGAAGATTTTACATTGTTTGAGTAGGTTATTACAAACTAGAGAAAAACCCTAATCATAACACAATAACGTAACTACATACGACCTTTTGAGCAATTCAGTATCTAGTTAACAACCAAACAAAATCAACTTGTAAAATACAGCCAAACCAAATACCAATTTTGCCCTGAAAATTTTTCAAACCCCTACCACTTTCTCTCTCTCCTTCTTCTCTTTCAGATCCCCCCCCCCTCCCCCCAAAAAACCCACACCAAGTGATATTCATTTGTACAATGCAACTTATTTACCAATTGAAACACAAAAAATCATCATTTTCATAAAAGAGAAGATTTTACATTGTTTGAGTAGGTTATTACAAACTAGAGAAAAACCCTAATCATAACACAATAACGTAACTACATACGACCTTTTGAGCAATTCAGTATCTAGTTAACAACCAAACAAAATCAACTTGTAAAATACAGCCAAACCAAATACCAATTTTGCCCTGAAAATTTTTCAAACCCCTACCACTTTCTCTCTCTCCTTCTTCTCTTTCAGATCCCCCCCCCCTCCCCCCAAAAATTAACCTTTGACTCTTCTCCTATCTGAGAGAGTGGCGGGGTTTGAAAAATTTTCAGGACAAAATTTTCGTTTGGTTTGTGTTGGTAGAGCAAGTTTTATGGCTTTTTTTTAAACAGTTGTCAATCATCTATTGGATATGACACACCAAATAAGTTGCTGGCCTGGTATTACTGAAACACTATATACTTTCTTCTGTGAGAGGGGAGGGGCTTTCTCGTTTCAAATTTTCAATTGTTTGAGAGAGAGAGAGAGAGAGAGAGAGATTGGTTGACACCTAATTGACCAAGCCGATTTTCATATTTAAGAACTATTGACCCTAACGGCCAAAGCCCAAATCAAGTCAAGAAAAATTGTGCAATTTAAATTCAACGATCGAGCCCAAGCCAAACCCAGATTAAGTGGAGAAAACTTAGCTTTTAGTCAAAAAAAGCAAAACCCAAACCAAACCAGCCTAGCCCAACTCTCTCTCTCTCTCTCTCTCTCTCTCTCTCTTTCGGTGCGGTTTGGTTAGCATCGGAATACATCATCTAGCTCCAACAGCTTATGGAGTGCTGCGTGTGGCTCAGTTGGTGCTAAACCAAACATGGAGCAGCATCAGCACAGTAACAGAAAACGCAAACCTATTTTTGTTTTCGGCAATTACAAAAACTACTATGGCTACTGTATAATATTTCTTACTCATCCTTTGTGAGGTTTTTGTTTTCAGTCTGTTGAGTACCCACTACCCATTATTGTGGGGACCCGAGGAACGAGGAGGAATAAAATTGCTGTGAACGTCATAATGAAAGCCTTTTGAGCCTGAGGAGTGGGTTTGCCTAAGGATAGGAGGGGAAAAGACAAAATACTTCCTGGAAGTCCGAATAGAGAGAATGACGTTTAGAGAGAGAGTCAAGGTAGTTGAAAGAAGATTTCTATGAAAGCTTACCTATTGCCTCCGCATTAAATGACTAGCAACAACTTTATCAGCTACATTGATGAGGAAATAACCTGAACAGTAGATTTACAGCTAAGCAATTCCTTCTACTGCCTTCAAAAGAAGTCTAATGGGACAAGTGTCCTAAGGAGAGTCTGAAGGGTAGCAGATGGAGGGTTAGGATGCAAGAAGCTTAAGAGTATATAAAGGAAGAGAACTTCCAGATGAGGGGATCCAGAAAATATCAAGGAAAAAAATATTAGAACAAGAATAGTGATAGAAAGAAAGAGAAAGAACAGTGTATATCCTAGCATAAGAACATTATCTTCGGGCGAGCTTGTAAAGAACCATCAATGTATTTATTTTTGACTTTTGTTCATTCCCATCCTGTCTGAATCTTCGGACTAAGCCCAACTTGTTTATTCCACTCTCTTAACAAATATCTATTGATTTGGGCCTATTTGGGTGGTACGAGCCTCACTATTCTAAGTGGGTTTGGGCCCTTAGAATCGTGCCCTTACAATTATCATGTTTTATCTCAATTTTTTCTAACTTCTTGTTGGTGTGATTTTGGGTTTTTAAGCAAGTTATGTTTATGTATATTTTAAGCATATGAATTAGTATAACTCATACCCATTATCATGTTTTATATCTAATTTGGTGATGGTTTTTTTTTTTTTTTTGGATAAGCAATGTAGTTTATATATCTGTGGGGCCCATGGGCCTGATAGCCTCGACCCATCATGTAGCAGGCCCAAGGCTCATGCCGAGGAGCACAGGCTATTCAGGGCTGAGGTGGGGGAAAGTCTTTTTTCCCAATCCACGCCGAGGACCACCTTATCCTCGGCCTGATAAAGGCGATTTTGGGGAGGGACTAACCCCAAAGCAAGCTGTCACTCTCACATTTAATGCACTCAACTAACCCCCCTGGCCACATTAATGGGGAAGTAACCCCTTGGCAGGAGAACGTTGATCAGAGTAAACCACTTGAGTACCGATAAGGCCTCTAATGGGGCGGACGGCCAGACAAAAGACAAATAGATGATCAACAGATGGAAGGAGGAGATAGGAAGTTGAAAACTATGAAAGAAAAGCTAGTAAAGTAAACGGGAGGGGGAGAAAAAGGGAGAACAATAAGGTCTCCTCGGCCACAGGCCGAAGAGCATTCCCCCATTTGTAAAGAAACTCTTAGCATTTTTTATAAGAAAAGTTCATGCATGGTGATCGACGGCCAGCACCTAAACCTGTCAACCCACTCTCTATAAATTTATTGTTTGGGCTTATTGGGCTGAAAACCCATCACTCAGGGTCAATCCAAATTGAGTCCCTACAATTGGCGCCGTCTGTGGGAAGGATTAGGGTGCTGGCCGGCGCACCAGGTAAGTGTTCTAAGTTCTAAGTATTTGCTTTACAGTAGGTTGAAAAAAAAAATATAGAGATTTGGCAGTAAAAAAAAAAAAAAGACAAACAAAGAAAGATTTTGATATTATTATTTCATGCATAGAAAAGATACATATTACAATCAGAGGCTCAGGTAGGCCTGTTTTACAAGCAAATGTACGAGCTAATAGCCACCTGCTATTCCTACAATCAGAGGCCCAGGTGGAGCCGCCCTAAGAAAGAACTGGCAGGAGAGAAGTGTCAACCCGTGCTTTTATTGGCACCAAGAGAATGGGAGGGCTTGACAAGGGGTGGAGGAGGTGAAGGACAATCCTGTCTCCAGGCCCCCAACAACTTCCTTCTCGGCTAGGCGGAGCTGGAACAAAGAGAGGAGCAGATGCAGGGGCTCCGGGATACCCTCCCCCATGATGTTCCCTCGATTCTCTCCGTTCCTCTCACGTGTTGGCCGTTGGAGACGGCAACACTCGAGCACCGCCCATGAGGTGAATTCGCACGCCTTCCTCGTTGGGGGTGTGCTCCGAGGAAAGACGTTAGGTTCTCTAGCAACATCCCTCTGGGATACCTCGAAGGGCACCATCAGGGTTACGCCTAGACTCTGCCGCACCGAAAGCCCAGTGGGGGCTGCGGCCATACCGGTTCTTGTCAGTCCCGATAACAATTCCGGTGGGGTTGTTAAAAGGGCATGGGAAGTTGGAAGAAAGTGTTTTGTTCTGTTTGTGTTGAGAGGTTCATGGGTTGTGGAGGAACCATCTCCTTACTTTATATAGGGGATGGGGGTTGGTGAGAATTAATTCATGCAGAGTTCGAAAAGAGTATTATCAGCTGGGTTAGTAATGAAGTCGCCAATTTCCAAGGAAGCCACGGACGGTTGGGCTCGTGTCAATTTACGAGGACATTAATGAAGGCGCGTTTCGCGAACCGGAGCGTCAAGCGCGGAACACGAACAGACAAAGGGCGCTTCATAAATGAAAAAGATGGGGCCTCGAGTTGGAGGCGAGATCAATGCCACGTGTAAGGATCATAATCTGACGCAAAGAGGAATCACCTCCAGTAAAGCGACCTGAGGACAAACCTCTATTTACAAAAAATAGAAGTGGTAGACAGAGCCAAGGTATTGCATGGTCCTCGGACCCAAACCTATGGTAAAACTACACACACCATTATACCTGGGTACTAGACAGAACCAAGGTATTGCATGGTCCTCGGACCCAAACCTATGGGGAAACTAGATACTTACAGGAAAAATTGAAGTGGTAGACAGAGCCAAGGTATTGCATGGTCCTTGGACCCAAACCTATGGTAAAACTACACACACTATTATATCTAATACTTACAGAAAATAGAAGTGGTAGACAGAGCCAAGGTATTGCATGGTCCTCGGATCCAAACTTATGGTAAAACTACACACACCATTATATCTAATACTTATAGAAAATAGAAGTGGTAGACAGAGCCAAGGTATTGCATGGTCCTCGGACCCAAACCTATGGTAAAACTACACACACCATTATACCTGGGTACTAGATAGAACCAAGATATTGCATGGTCCTCGGACCCAAACCTATGGGGAAACTAGATACTTACAGGAAAAATTGAAGTGGTAGACAGAACCAAGGTCTTGCATGGTCCTCGGACCCAAACCTATGGTAAAACTACACACACCATTATATCTAATACTTACAGAAAATAGAAGTGGTAGACAGAGCCAAGGTATTGCATGGTCCTCGAACCCAAACCTATGGTAAAACTACACACATCATTATATCTAATACTTACAGAAAATAGAAGTGGTAGACAGAGCCAAGGTATTGCATGGTCCTCGGACCCAAACCTATGGTAAAACTACACACACCATTATACCTGGGTACTAGACAGAACCAAGGTATTACATGGTCCTCAGACCTAAACCTATGGGGAAACTAGATACTTACAGGAAAAAGTGAAGTGGTAGACAGAACCAAGGTCTTGCATGGTCCTCGGACCCAAACCTATGATAAAACTACACACACCATTATATCTAATACTTACAGAAAATAGAAGTGGTAGACAGAGCCAAGGTATTGCATGGTCCTCGGACCCAAACCTATGGTAAAACTACACACACCATTATATCTAATACTTACAGAAAATAGAAGTGGTAGACAGAGCCAAGGTATTGCATGGTCCTCGGACCCAAACCTATGGTAAAACTACACACACCATTATACCTGGGTACTAGACAGAACCAAGATATTGCATGGTCCTCGGACCCAAACCTATGGGGAAACTAGATACTTACAGGAAAAAGTGAAGTGGTAGACAGAACCAAGGTCTTGCATGGTCCTCGGACCCAAACCTATGGTAAAACTACACACACCATTATATCTAATATTTACAGGAAAAATAGAAGTGGTAGATAGAGCCAAGGTATTGCATGGTCCTCGGACCCAAACCTGTGGTAAAACTACGCACCCCATTATACATGGGTACTAGACAGAACCAGGGTATTGCATGGTCCTCAGACTCAAACCCGTAGAGAAAATAACTATCTAGAGAAAAACCAAAGCGTTACTTAGAATCAAGCTATACCACGATCTTTAGATTTATATTCGAAGGGTAACAGACGGTTTCATGAGACGAACTCCGGAATAGAATACGAATATTGAGCAGAATACAATAGTAAAGAAAACAAAAGAAAATATCATTAGATGGAAGCAAAATATTATGTATTCAATTCAAAAAGAAAGTATACAATTCCCTTACAATGCCGCTGAGGCAAGAAACAAAATGAGATAAAAGAGAAGATAAACAAATTCATCCTACGCCGTATACTAGTCTCCTCAATTCAATAGGCAAATTAAGTCAATAGGTAAATCAAAAGGTCTGGGCCAAGGCTTAAGGGCTTGATTTCAAAAGGTTCGCCGGAGGCTTGCCATGTCTTGTGGTATTCCCTGACGCACGGTTACAACTTCCCCCAACACTCTTTGGGGCTCAACCTCCTCGGATGGCTGATCAGCTAACGGCACATCCTCGGCGGTCCTATCCTGACTTTCGACCGATGGTAATGAGGATCCCTCCTCATGAGCAGCAGGTGCAACCTCGCGAATGACAATGGGGTAATATACCCTGTCCTCTCTTCTAAGATCAGATGAGGCATCAACCCCTGCTTGGTTGAGGGCTTCATGCCAGGTTTGAGAGCAATAATGCCTGCACACTGCAGGAACTTGAGCCCGAAGGATGGCTTCAGTCTTAGCCACCCCTTCTGCAAAAGCATCTTCTTCTGCCTTTTCCACAGAGCGCTCAGCGTCTGTTTTCGCAAATACCGCCTCGTCTTTGGCTCTCACAGCCTCGTCCCTGGCATACTCGGCAACACCTTTTTCATAGATTGCCTTAGTCAAATTTTCCTTCATATAGGTAATGTCCTCTTTGGCCTTTTGCAATTGACCCTCAACATCTTGCAAGCGGTTAGTTTGATCCTCAGCTTGCTTCCTGACCACGGCTAGGTCAGAGACAGCAGTATCCCTGGCCTTCGCCATTTCTGCCAGATCCTCGGTCGCCTTTTTCAGGTCGGCCTCAGATCTCTTAAGAGTATTGGCCGCCTCTAGGAACTTGTCTCGCTCTTGCGCTAAGGCATTGCTATGATCATCAACCTCTTCGCCTAACCTGAATAGGGCCTGGATAGCCTGCCAATAAAAACAAGCAACTCTGTAAAGAGAAATAAAGATACTAAGCGACAAAATTTTTAGTAAAATGAATAGGTGCCAAGGGGCCTACCATGCCTAGATATTTCTTAAGGTCGAGGACAACCTCTACCCCACTCATTTTCTCTAACGTGGCCGTATCAGTGGGAAGAAGAAGAGATTTCTCTAGGGCCTCGGCCACGAGAGCCCCCTCGTCTCTTTGAGACTCCCGCATTGACGCGTTATCCATTAGGGGCTGATCATGGAGCATGGCAGCAGACAGCCAAGCTTGAGCCTCGGGCTGCTGGGTGGCCTTCTTGCTCTTCCGTTGATCACCGAGCTTCAATTGCTTTGGAGGCCTGCGGGTCCTACCCTCCTCGGGCGAAGAATGAGATTTGCTCCCATCCATTGGCTCCTTACCCTTAGAAATTTCCTTTTCGGGTCAGGAGACTCAGTAGGAGGGGCTGTTACTGTAGGAACGGAGGACGACCTGGTTTGCATGGTTAGAATCTGGGGTTGAGGTACTGGGGGCTAGGGCTGCGACTCCCCTGATACATCCTTCTTGGAACCGCCTTCAAGCAGGTCAAGAAGATTGGTTTGGAGCTGTCTTTTTAAACCCATCTCAGCCTGAGTACCAACTCTTAAGGACTGAAAATCGGCTTCGGACAAGTGAGGGTCTCCTAGGTCACCGGGAGGATCCTTGGACTGATCAACTAAGTCAAACACACTATATTCGTCCTCGGAGGAGCTCAGTTCAACCACCTCCCTTGCTTTCTTAGATGGTCCTTTCTCGGCCACCGTTACTTGCCGGGATGAAGAGGGACCTGATAGCGGAATGCCTTCAGGTATATAAGACCCTTCAGTAAAAGCAAAACCGCTCTCCACCACGGTAATCTGCATAAGCCGAGGGTCACGAGCTCTAATTACGTGCTGCGGAACTGGGAATGACGTCTGAGATAGGTCGCATCCGAGGATTTTATGAGCAGCTCTGACTTGGTTATCAGGTTCGTTCAAGAAAAGTTCCGACCTGAGAACGGTTTCCAAATCCGCTTTGTTAACCAGTTGGAAATGACGTGCAAAGGCGTGTGGATCTGCGAAAAGAAAAGCGAAATTCCTATGGTTAATCAACCAAATCGAGTATATAGGTATAAAACTTGAAAATGCTGATGCCTAGATTATCTTGTATTTCGGATGCCCTACCTGGCTCCCCCTCTACGGTTGGGCAATGAAAGTCGTCGTGCCACTCTCCCGACACTATGAGGAAGTCTTGGTTCAACCCCTTATTGGAATCAGGAAGACAAACCCTATCGTCCCTTGTCTTCATATAATATGTCTTACCCCTCAGGTGATGAAGGTTGTAACACCAATTCACATCATGGTGAGTCAGTCTCAGCCCCATTTTCTCATTCAGGGTATCTACACACCCTAGTATCCTAAATACATTCACAGCACACTGAGTAAGAGCCAGGTGGAAATGCCTAAGGTAATTGAGGGTCACCGGCCTCATAGGGATTCTCATCCCTCCTTCTACAAAAGCGACTATTGGGATCACGACCTCACCCTCTCTCCTCCTAAGGTACCACTCTCCCTCTTCACAGTACTTCAAATTCACATTATTAGGTATGCCATAGTCAACAATGAATTTGTTCATCATCTCATCGGACTCGACCAACTTCTTAAGCTTACCCATTCCCCAAAGACAACTAAAAATTCTAAAAGAAGAAAAAGAGGAGTAAAATCAAGGAAATTTGGGGTCGCTAGAAAAAGAAGACTTACAGAAGTATGACGATACTCTTCAGATAGTGTACAAGGCGAATCAGATTCAAACCATATGCATCAATAAGTGTAAGCGCGAAAATGGTGAAACCGGGCAATTCAAACAGGTATCTATACTCCCCCTTAGGTTCCCCAAATGTAACCGCTAGCTCATAAAAGTAAAAGATCATGCCGTTGAAAGTGGGAAACGTGGTGCCACCAAAATTTAATGTGGGCACCCATTAAATCTTGAAACGCTAAAAACGCGCATCGAGCAGTCAAAAAGCCGCCAGCCTCAGTACAAACCGAAGTGGAGCAGTTCGTCCAATGGACCCGCAGGTATCAAAACCCTCCTCCCCGTTCGAGGGAACGTGCAGCAGAGTTTTAAGGGGCTATTGTGGGGCCCATGGGCCTGATAGCCTCGGCCCATCATGTAGCAGGCCCAAGGCCCATGCCGAGGAGCATAGGCTATTCAGGGCTGAGGTGGGGGAAAGTCTTTTTTCCCAATCCACGCCGAGAACCACCTTATCCTCGGCTTGACAAAGGCGATTTTGGGGAGGGACTAACCCCATAGCAAGCTGTCACTCTCACATTTAATGCACTCAACTAACCCCCCTGGCCGCATTAATGGGGAGGTATCCCCTTGGCAGGAGAACGTTGATCAGAGTGAACCACTTGAGTACCGATAAGGCCTCTGATGGGACGAACGGCCAGACAAAAGGCAAATAGATGATCAACAGATGGAAGGAGGAGATAGGAAGTTGAAAACTATAAAAGAAAAGCTAGTAAAGTAAACGGGAGGGGGAGAAAAAGGGAGAACAATAAGGTCTCCTTGGCCACAGGCCGAAGAGCATTCCCCCATTTGTAAAGAAACTCTTAGCATTTTTTATAAGAAAAGTTCATGCATGGTGATCGACGGCCAGCACCTAAACCTGTCAACCCACTCTCTATAAATTTATTGTTTGGGCTTATTGGGCTGAAAACCCATCACTCAGGGTCAATCCAAATTGAGTCCCTACAATATCTATTTTGCATTAAAAAAAGGGTTAATTTGGTGTAATTTTTGGGTTGCTTAGCAATTGTGTCATACCTAATATGAATGTAGTTGTGTTTTTGTATATTTATTTAGCCAAATTTTTTTTTTTTTTTAACATTAGATTTTTAGTACATTACTTAATTTGTGAATATGTTGTTTGTGATATATTGTGTCTCACAGTTTGAATTACTTGGATAGGATTAGTACATTAACATTTTGGAATCTAAGAATTCCTTTAGAGCTGATGCTCTTTCCCTAGAGTGGCTGTGTAAATCACCTTTAATTGTTAAATTAAAAAATAATAACAATTCCCTAAGAATATTGTTTTATTGGATGTTTCAGATTGGTCAAGACTTGCAAGAAGATCCTCGGTTAAATGTCTTCAGGAAGGAATTGTTTGAAGGCAAGGAATGTCTTGATATTGGGTGCAATAGTGGCATAATTACCATTCTCATTGGTAACCATTTCTCAACTCTGAAATGTGGACACCTATTTTTTCTGGCTTCTAAGCCTTCTGTTGGTTGCAATTGTCCATAAAGAAAAATTTTCAGCTATAATTTGATGTTAATCTAATAAAAGAAAAGCTAGTAAAGTAAACGAGGGGGGGGGGAGAAAAAAAGGGAGAACCATAAAGTCTCCTCGGCCACAGGCCGAGGAGCATCCCCCCATTTGTAAAGAAACTCTTAGCATTTTTTATAAGGAAAGTTCATGCATGGTGATCGACGGCCAGCACCTAAACCTGTTAACCCACTCTCTATAAATTTATTGTTTGGGCTTATTGGGCTGAAAACCCATCACTCAGGGTCAATCCAGATTGAGTCCCTACAGTTTATAATATAAAAACTTTGGGATCATTGTTCTGGAAGTTTAGTACAAGAGATTAGGCTTAAGAGAAAATAGTGGGCATATATAAAATCTTATAAAGATTTATTAATTTAATTTTTGTGACAATTATTGTAAAAAATATTATATTGATAGTATTACCCAAATATATTATATCACAATGTGTAGTACAATTGCAAATTACCCTATTAGATAGTCCGCCGCCAAAGAGCATGGATTGGCTAGTCTATACTCTATAGCATCATTTTGTTTGTTTGATTTTTTTAATACAAGTATACAATAAGAAGGGGGAAATGACCTATTCACATCTCTAACTTCAAGAGGAAAAACTCATTGAAAGAGAGAAGAGATGTTAAAAGATTCATCCTAACAAGAGGCGACCTAACGGGCAAAATTATTGGACAAAAAATTTACATCTCCATTAAAAAGAACTTTAAAAAAAAAAAAATTATATAAAGAAACACAGCCTCGAGAGGCTTAAGTGCAGAAATGTACACTGATGAGTAATTAAAAGTAACACTCGTCCAAAACACACGTTCATAATGAATGTAACCCACCTAAAGGTAAAAGTCACCAACAAACCGTTTTGATCACATGATACGTCTAAAGTATACTTGTCCATAGCTCCACAGTAACACAAACCAAATCATTACTTAGATATCATAGATGAAGATCACTCCTCCAACCCACTACAAAGAACATGGGAACGATTTCCAAGTATATATCTTGCTCCCACTAATTCCATATTCACTTCTCCTATAAGGAAGGTGGTGAGAATCAAGGGAAACACGATGCACTCAAGTTATCCTATATAAAGACCAAACCTTTTTCGTTTCAAGGTATGCCCAAAAAAATCTTAAGTCTTACATATTTAGAGTTTTTGGAGATCTTTTGTGAGATTCCGACTTAATCATTAGAGGATCTTTGGTTAGCACCACACAATCAGCTCACTGATTTCTTGTATCATCATGCGGTGCTCTATTAGGTATTGTTAGGTTCTAAGACTTTAAGATCTAATGTATTAGAACTTCAATTTGTANGTAGACATTTATTTGTACACCATCTAACTCTCAGTTTAACTTGCAGGGATGCTGGATTTTATACATCAAAGAAGAAGAAACCAAAGTTTCACGTAAACCAATTGAGAGCCCAACTTGCAGGGATGCTGGATTTTATACCCCAAAGATGAAGAAACCAAAGTCATCACATAAGCCATAAGCCAAGTTAGACTGTCAATGATATTTATCTTAGTAGGTTGCTTCCTTAAAGACGAAGTTTCTAATGCTTGTGATTTTATAGACCCTAATGAAAGATTTAATCTTTGTAGTTTATTTAGAATCATTATGGATAATCTGTATTACAAACTCGGTTAGAACTTATGATTATGAATGAATCGAGCTTTTGGTTTTATGTTCATTTTGTCTATTGTATTCTGTAGATGTTAAGAACATTTTTTACCATCAAGGTGATGTAAGGCTCCATTGAAATTAATTAAAAGCCATCTTAATTTAGAGGTTAGTTAATATTAATTGAACATAGATAAAGTCCCACCAATTTATGGTCATTGTTCTTCACAAAGATTGAATTCAGCACTGTCGGCCTAGCTATATCATCACTAGGTTGCAATCTTTGTAAGACGTCTATCCTTTTTATTGGTGACAACGGTACTACCCATTCCTTA
Source organism: Quercus suber (assembly GCF_002906115.3). Taxonomy (NCBI): domain Eukaryota; kingdom Viridiplantae; phylum Streptophyta; class Magnoliopsida; order Fagales; family Fagaceae; genus Quercus; species Quercus suber. The sequence continues at coordinate 684,222 of NW_027069847.1, forward strand.
CTGCTCTTGCATCTTGGTTGATAAGGTTACACCAAACTGACGAATGTGTCAAAATCCTTTTGTTCATGGCTAAAATAGCTTCTTTGTAGTGGTAAGGACCATAGGCTCTCAAGTAGTTGAGGATTTGAGCAGGTCATTTTCCTTCACCAATGAAGTCAACCACATAATTGCTTTCAAAGTGCCTGCTGTGTATCAAGTTGCTATCAAGATTCGAACATAGTCCCCATACGCAAAGCTCATTGCCCCTTTGAATACTTGAATTTGTTAGCTATGATAGGTATGTTGAAAACATTTCAAGAGGATTGCTTGCTTTGCGCATCTCTCCTTCTGTTGATTTGCTTGTAAATATCATGGGTTTGGGTATTCTTTCACCCGGATGCCCCACCCTGATCAATTGCCACTTCTCTTGTACCATAATGCTTGTAAGTTACTGTGAGCCTTCGTTTCAAGGTGACTTAGATACTTTTTTTTTTGTTCGGCTAGATATTTTGCCATAGGAAAATATACTGCTAAACTTTTTTCCATGATAGAAAATTGGACAGCAAACATGCCAATGATTCTTGTAATATACAATTGTAATTTATTGGCTTTTCAAAATGGTGATTGTGCGTTTGAACCAGCCTTATCAAATCCATATTTAAATTAAATTGAAATTAAACGGTATACCTTTTCACTGCCAATTTGAACTCCTCTCACTTAAACATCTTTCTTCCCTTTTCTCTCAAGCATCAAACCGCGATTCAATTTGGTTCAAAATTTAGAATGGAGAACAAACTGAACAAAGTATACTCATACATGTAAGTATGTAACACTATCGATTGAAGGAAATTTATTCGTTCTCTCTCTATCAAGTTCAGACCTTCGCTTCACTTGCTGCACCACTTCAGAAATATTTTTTTGCGGGAGTATAAACAATGTCGCCAATCTATGTGTGATTGCACAGCTACTCTATATATTAATAGAACAGGATTGGAGCAATTTTTTCTTTATGGAGTTTATAATTAGGTTAATGTGTTTAATCTAGTAGCTTATTTTAGTGGAAACCAGGTTGTGGAAGTGCTTGTCGATTGCAGAATTGTACCCTTTTGCTTTATCTGGAGCATCCAATTACTTATTAGGTAGTGTTTGGGGGTGGGGTTGAAATAGGCCATCTAGTTAAGGAGGAATAGCAGTGTAGAAAAATGACTGAACATTTAAAATTGTATCAACTCAATGTTATAATATATATAATATATGTATATATATATATCCACTAGGTAGAGAAGAAGCAAGCAAGTTCCAATAAGTCCAAAGAATTGGTTAACCATTTATATATGCAACTATCAGATAAGTCACTGATGAACTACCGTCTGAGCTCTCGTTCAATATAACCTCACCCATTGAGATTTTAGTTCAATGCCTCACATATGTTCAATGGCATCCAAATTTGTGCATATCTTTTCCAGTCAATCCTACGCATCTCAATTTGATATCCATGAATTGTTTTGTTTTTTGATTTTTTTTTGTGTGTGTGGGGGGGGGGGGGGGTGGTGGGTGTGGAAGGCAAGTAGGGATGAACACTCTATTCTCTTATTTTTCTTCTAGAAGAACTTATTCCTGAATTTTGGCCAAATTTATCTCTATGTATCCTCTTCTAATGCTAATTTTGAGTAAGTTACAAAACCTTAAAAAAACTCTGCTTAGAATTCAACAAATTTGCTTTCAAAACTATATATTATATGACCTTGGTGAAATGATCTCTACATGTTTCTTGTCTCAACTACAAAAAAACCTCCTGTTAGAATTTTTTTTCTTTCTTTTATTTTTAATTTTTGTTTGGGAGGGTTCGGATCAATCCTATGTATCTTGATTTAATTGTGTGAGTGGCCCAGTTGGCTTGATTGGGGTCCATCGATAACTCAGTACGAGGATACATTGGTTAAATCCATTAGAATTTGGAAAGAAATCTTTTATATTTTTCATTTCATAAATGATATCAAACTTCTTAAATGATTCTTACAATGCCAAGATTAACATCTTTTATGAGGTTCAAGTTACACCTTTTTTTAAGCCATTGAATTTAAGTAGATCCAACGGTCAAAAAAAGACCCTCATTAATGCTAACATTCTTACAAGTATCTCATTAATTATCCTTTATTTATTGCATTCAATACGTATCTCTAAACCCAACAAAAAGAAATGTCTGACTCCCTCTTTCTCTACTTTGTGTTCATCCCTTTTCTCTCCGTTTTCTCTCTCTCTCTCTCTCCGTTTGTCTCCGTCTGACTCTCTACATTGCTCTTCCACCATCGTTCCACCTCCACTATTGCTCCTCCACCATTGTGAGTACTCTGTTTCTATTTTTCCTTTCTTTCTGTTGTGAGTGCTTTGTTTTTTTTTTTTTCTTTTCTGGAACACAGTAAATGGTTCACAAAGAATATGTGGCAATACAGATTTGTTAGAACTCAAAATACATATTCAATATAGAACCATTGTATGTGTAGTAAATTTAGAGAAACTTACACTGACATACATCGTTGGTAGTTCCCTAGTTACATCCCCATGTTGTAAGTGCTCCAAAAAAAAAAAAAAAACTTACACTGTGACTTGTAGTGTTGAATAGTTGAAGAAATTGATAAACACAAGACATCACTGAAGCTAGACATGAAATATTAATTCTTTTTTCTTTTGCGAGAAAGAGACATGAACTTATATAGGTGGCCAATAATGATATAATAATGGACAAACAGCAATTTGCCAACCAATTAATGATTTTGATGATGCAACTGCTCTAGAGCAATTTAATAAAAAATAAATAAAAAACACTATCTGGTAGAAATATCTCGTTTTCATGTTCCAAATTTGTAATTAGACTGATGGAATATATATATATATATATATATATATATATTTTTTTTTATTTAAAAAATCTCATGTTTTCAAAGTCGTAATTGAATTTGAGAGTTTAGTTTTGATTATTTACATTTTTATATCTTTGTCATATTTACTACTTCAAGTCAATTTGAGTGTTTGATTATGAATATGTACATTTTTATATCTTTGTCATTTTAAACATTTTTATTTAAAATGTTTGCTTTTTTTTTTTGTGTTCATTATTTGTATTGGTCCTTATAGTTACTAAATCGCAAATGGAACATGAAGAGCAAGCAATTCAAGACCATCAGAGCAAGAGTTACCGCTTGAAGATTTTGGTGATTGTGAGTTGAAATCCAAGCCATATGTCAGAATGCAATTTGACTCCCTTGAAACTTTTTACAAAGAATTTGACAAAAAGGAAGGTTTTGGAATCCGTATTCGTACGAGTAAAAAAGCACCCAGAAGTGATAATGCAACAAGTCGTATTTATGTATGTTGTAGTGAAGGGCAGCGCAAAACAAAAAATGCATTAGACAGTGGTTTGAGCAAAGGTGATGAAAACAAGGCCCATAGAAGTTGTTCAAGTCTTAGAACTGGATGTGAAGCAATGCTTAGGGTCATGAAGAATAAGAAGTTGCAGAAATGGGTTGTGAAGGGATTTGACAACAACCACAATCATGGTATTATTAGTCCAAAAAGTGTTTCATACCTCCGATGCCACAAAAAAAATGTCTACTGCTGCTAAGAGTCTAGTTGAAAATTTTGGTGAAGAAGGTCTTCCAACAGGAAAAGTTGCCATGATGTTCAATGTAGGTGACCAGACATTTACAAGTAGAGATTGTTAGAATCACTTGAGAGATGTTAGGGGAAAAAATCTAGATGCTGGAGATGCCTCAGCTATCCTTAATTATTGCCAAAAACAACAAGCTCAAAACTCCAATTTCTTTTATGCAATTCAATGTGATGATGTTGGTCATATGGTTAATTTTTTTTGGGTGGATGCGCGATCAAGAATGGCTAATCAATACTTTGGGGATGTAGTGACATTTGACACAACTTACAAAACAAACAAGTATGATATGCCATTTGCTCCTTTTACGGGGTTAAACCATCATTGTCAATCAATTTTATTTGGTTGTGCATTGTTGCAAGATGAGACAGAACAAACTTTTGTGTGGTTGTTTGAAACTTGGCTTCAAGCAATGTGGGGGAAGGAACCAAATTCTATTATTACGGATCAAGATTTAGCCATGAGTGCAGCTATTGCAAAGGTATTCCTAAGAACTCGTCATCGTCTTTGTCTTTGGCATATTAAGAAGAAATTTCCAGAGAAACTTTCCCATATATATCATAAGAAGTCAATATTCAAACGTGAGTTGAAGAGATGCATACATGAGTCATCTAGTGTGAAAAAATTTGAGGAGGCTTGGAAGAGCCTAATATTGACTTATGGCTTGGAGAGAAATGAATGGCTTGAAGGATTATATAATATTCGAGAGTCATGGGTACCGGTTTACAATAGAAATACTTTCTTTGCAGGAATGAACACTACCCAGAGAAGTGAAAGCATCAATGTGTTCTTTGACTCCTTTGTTAACTCAAGAACTACATTAAAGGATTTTGTGGTCAAATTTGCAAAGGCGGTGGACAGTCGTTATAAGAAAGAAAGGAAGGAAGACTTTGATTCAAGACATAAAACACCTTCTTTGGTAATTGGCTCAAAAATAGAGCATCAAGCTGCTTCTATATACACGAGAACCATATTTAGCAAGTTCCAAAAAGAATTGGTGAGTAGTAATCACTTTACAAAGGAAAAGGTTGAGAAAAATGGAGCTTTTTATAGGTACAAAGTAACAGGTTCCTTTGATCCAGATGATGCATTTGTTGTGAAGCTGAACTTGGAATCAAAAGTTTGTGAATGTGACTGCCAAATTTTTGAGTTTATGGGAATTGTTTGTAGGCACATGTTATTAATCTTCCAGGTTAAAAATATTTTTCAGATTCCTAGCCACTACATCCTACAACGTTGGACAAAAGAAGCAAATAAAAAACTCAAAAGTGTAGAATATAGATCAAGCTTTGAGGATGAGCATCATATGTCAAGAGCCTTACAAAGCATCCATGTTTGTCAACATGTAAGTCAATTGTCTTACCTTGCTGAAAAATCTGAAGATATATATAAAATGATAATCTCAGACTTAGACCACACCCTTAAGAAAGCTTTTGAAATGGAAAATGAACTGCTTGAAGATAAGGAAGATGATGAAATGGATATGCATCACAAGAGTGGTGAATCAGCTGACATTGTTGAAGTAGAAGACTGCTCTGTCATTGTTCCTTTGAATATAAAAGATCCACATGTATCACAAACCAAAGGTCGAAAGAAAAGTACCGAGAAACAAGGTCCAAGTGGGAGAATTAAAGGTGGGCTTGAAATATCCTTAGCTCATGCAACGACAAAAAGACGATCTTGTCAACTTTGTGGGGGTTATGGTCATAATCGCTGTACTTGTAAACAATATAATGGCAAAGGAAGTGATTACCAAGATGAAGAAAACATTACAGAGGTTAATGACAATGATATTGATGATTTAGCATAAAGTGAGTTCTTTCATTACATTTTTCGAGTCTTTTTTTTTTTAAAGAATTTTTTATTGTAATAATATATATCTCATGTTTCAAATTTACTTATACCTTTTTTTGTTCTACTGTAGGTACATGTGGCTGAAGAGAATCACAAAATGATCATTCCTTGGTGGAATTTATATATATATTGAGTCCAAGTAGCTGAAGGACCTATGTTGGAATATTGTTTTTGCTTCAATTTAATGTCATTAACAGTGTGTTTGTAAGGATCTATGCTGGAATACTGTTATTTAAGAACATATGCCTCATTTTTTTTTTCCAAATTTTCTACTGCTCACCTCTTGTTTTGAGGGGGTACGTGCAGCTTTGTGTTTGCTTTTTTAATAACAGTTTCTTAGGAATGATCTATCTTTGTTTGTGGTTCTAAATAACAGGTAGTATAGTTGCTTTAAGTTACTGCATTAGTGGTTCTGCACTGTTTACAGTACTTTCCTGCACTATTCTGTTTACTGCACTGCATTAGTATAGCTGCACTGAACTGCAATTCACTGCACTGCACTTTACTGCCTCTGAATCCTCTTATGTTAGGTAATGCTACTTGAAGTTACAATTTAATATATGCTAATTTAATATATGCTTGTTATAGAAGTTACAATTGCTAATTCAGCAATTTTCTCAGTATAGTAGTGTGTAAATTCCAAGAATCTACGTCAAGTTATTTTTTTATAAGTAATAGGCAACCTTTATTGATAAAAGTAGAGGCATAAGCATCCATGATGTATACAAAATAATTCCCGAATACAATCAAAGGTAGTCAATGAAGTCCATACAAGAAGAATAAAAACACTCTTGAATCCAATGGACCAATCTTATAGAGATCGTAGAAAGACCTCAGCTCACGTACTCAAGTAGGCATCTCAACAATCCTAAATTCCAATGATTTCTCTAGTAAAACTGCTTTGTGCTGTCCAAAGACTCCAAACAATTGTTTCTAACAAAAATACACATCAGCCACTTTTCAAGTTTTCACCTATTTAACTCCAGTTGTTTAATTAATTTAGAATGAAAAATTGTTCAGTGTCAATAAAAAGTTTGGTCCAATGCCTCTTTTTTGGTAAACAGTTTGGTTTGGTGTCATTGTGATGCAGGAGAGAAGCTTGAATGGACTCTGATTCAAATTTTGATGTAGTATCCTTAGGAACTCAGCACTAAATTAGATTTCTTGATGAGATTTTGAAGAATTCTTGAATAGGGTTTGATATTTAAGGATTTAGGCAAGTAAAAATTGGATCTTGAATATGTTTGATGACTGCTTGGTATTAAAATAGTAAGTAGAATGCGAAATAAAGAAAGATAAGCAATAGGAAATCACACCTAGGTTTAAATACAAGACTTGCATCAATCACTGTCCTTAGCATTTTTTCTATTGGTGTAATTGCAGGGAAAAGCAAAGCCAAATCAAGGGTCTGAACAAGATGTTACAAAAAAGTATCTCCTAGATATTGCTTTTACAAGATGTCCATCCTATTGATACTTAAAAAAAAAATAATAATAATAATAATAATAATAATCTTGCAATCCTTGGTTTTGAGATCAACTAGCTCCTACTTGATGGACTTTATCCACTTACTATGGGTGTGTGCGCTTCATAATCTGACTTTGATGAGAGAGAGAGAGAGAAATTCATTGGCTTAACTGCCTTTACAATTTCATAAAGAAAGTTTTCTTAATCCTGATGCACTTTTTGCCTACATCAGGTATTAATGATTTACTACAAACGTGTGCTATACATGAACCATAACATGGAACAATAAGGCCGCATGGCTGCACATTCATTTTAGTCTATGTAATATTGTGTATGAATTAGACAAGTAGCAATGAGCTAAACTCTTCATTTCCCATACTTCTTTCTCAATCTTTCTTTGACGAAATAATTCCGAGCTTTAGTTCAAGCTTGTTGAGGGGCAATGTTGACATAAGAAAGATGCACACCAGCAGCAAAAAGAGCAGCACTAGAGACGAAGCATGCCAGTCATCAACAATTTCTTGGGAGTTAAGGAAAGTTGAGCACCATTTTCCTTAATTATCTACATGCAAAAGGAGAAGATTCAATCAAAGATAACCAAAAATACACTCTTGAATCCAATTCCTATAAAGTATAAAATAAGCCAATTAGAGCCACAACATCACATATCCTGCCCAACCAATAGCTTAAAGAAAAAATAAAAAATCAATTTTATCCAAGGTAGTCAATACCGCACCAAAGGCTGTACCAGTTTGGCTACCAGTACGATATATTTCTGGTACCGGTCAATACCGGTGTACCGTTTCGGGTTTGCCACTATTTTACATATATATAACCAAAATTTATATTATTTATTAAAAAGTTTAAATTTATAAATCTTTATCTCATTTAATATGTTAATCTCTAGTTAAAATTTCAACTAGGTAATATTAACAATAATAAAAAATTGATGTTCCTACTTTTTTAATAATAATAATAATAAAAAGTTAAAAGTTAAAATGCCGTTTAAAACTTCTTTGCATTAAAAAAAAAAAAAAATTAACTTTGAAATCTCAAAATTTTATAACAATTCACGTGGGTGGGTGTGTCAGAGGGCACACTGCCACAAGTTATAAACAAAAAGCAAACTTCCTTTACTTTTAGTTTTTTACTATTTAAAGTCACAACTAAACAATCAACTAAAGCCTTCAAAAATAAAAACTTAAAAACTAAGAGATGCAGACGGATGGAGGGATGGGCGTGAAGAAGAAGAAGAATGGGTGGGCACTTTCGGAACAGTGTTGGCGATGGCAGTATTATGGGTTATATGGTATTTTCCTTTACTGTTAATCACTTAATTTCCATTTTTCTTGTTTTTCTTTTACCGTCCGATATCCTTTTTTCGGCCGGTATCCGATTTTTTGCCCGGTTTTTCTGGTACAACCCGGTAAGCTCTGGTACAAAAAGCGGTACGAAATAGCCATGTTTCTGTACTGGTCAAGGTGCCGGTACGGTACGGTATTGACTCCACTGATTTTATCTAAATTCCAAGTGTTCCTTCTATTTTCATATATTGGGATCTCCATTCCAAACAAAGCATTCTAAAGACAAACCATAACTACAATCACATTAAAAAAAAATTGTGCAACTTGTCTTATATAAGAAATTACAGAGAAATAAATAATCAGAACCACTAAAAAGATGTCAAAACAACTATAGTGATGTTGAATCTACTAAAGATGTCTGGATATGAGTTTCCTTACACCACTTTATTTATGAAGCCCTCTGGCCTGCTATTGCATAGTTAAGTATCCATGGACGTGTCAATATCCAACACCAAAGTATCATCAAAATTCTGAATTTGTCAATGTATCTATAAGACTATAACTTGTAATTGAGACATGAATTTCTATCAAACTATTACAGTGTTAAGTACACAAACACAAATTACATATACACGTGTACCTATAGTGAAAAGGTGCACATATATATAAACAATATGACTTAATATGCTCTCAGATTCTCATAGAGACCATTTTTATTTTTCCTTCTAATAAAGCTATTACTTATACCACTGATATATATAATATTTCTTCCCTATATCTCATGATATTATTGTTAACATTATCTGTCATTTCATTTGGTACTGAGAAGAAACAATTTGACAGCTTACTTGAGTATTATTAACTGGTAATCATCATTAAAATTGTGCATATAACCATAGTAAGGTTGGCATAGAAGTGACTTCACAAGCATTAAGAGAGGGAGAGAGCTCTAATGGAACGTTGATTGTATTGCTAATTTGTAATCTAAAAGGAAAAAAAAGAGGTTCAACTTATTTCTACATCTTTCCATTGTTATTTTTAAAAGAACACCATGGGTTTTCCAACCTGAGAAATTTGTTGGAATCCCTATCTAAAAAATCATGAAATTTTCAGGCTTTCTCAAACACATGAATAGAGATTATAAAAGAAAATTTTGTTTCCTATCAATTCAAACCATAATTATTAATCTACACTTTCAATAATTCTATTACAACTTGTGTTTTGCAAAGGTATTCCATTGCTTATTCAAGAAACTGTCATAAGCTATTTTATTAATGATTATCTAAACATTGTCATACTGTAAAAAACATAGACAACCCAATCATTACTAAATTGCAGAAAAACAATTGAAAACCAAAAAGAACTAGACAACCACCAAACTTTACAATCACAAAGGGCGCTAACGAGTTTTTTTTGGTTCCCCAGAAATAGCGGGAACATTTAAAAAAAAATATTTAAAGTTTGAAACTTTTGTTTTTTCATATTATTTGAGACCCATTAAAACTAAAACTGAGCCTAATAAAATCACTTTACCAAGTACAATTGAATCTTTCAAGCTGATCTCTTTCGATACCAAACCAGCTAAAAAACATAAAACCCAAAACAACCAATTTCTAGGATTCTACTTTCTAAGCAAACAAATGAATCAACAGAAAAGAAAGGAAAGATAGAAACAGAGTACCAAACAGATTAATAGAAACAGTTCGACTTGATTTCTTTTGATACCAAACAGAGTACTCACAAAAAGAAAGGATTCTACTTTCTTAGCAAACAAATGAATCGATAAAGCAAAACCCAGATAAAGAATTACATTTTTTTTAAAAAAAAAAAAAAGAAAAAAAGAAAAAACAGTTGACCTTGAGAGAGAAAGAAAGAGAACCAACCTGCAATTGCTATGAGCTAAAATAATGGTGACCCAAAAAACAGAGTACTCACACACACCCACAGTTCGGCTTGGTTTTTTTTTTTTTTTTTTTTATTTCGCTCTGTTTGTTTCGATGTAAAATATTTGCAAAAGGAAAATATTTTACATGTAAAATATTTGCAGGAAAATATTTTCATTTTACCGTGTTTGACTGTGTACATGAAAATGCTGTGTAAAATATTTTTCAGTACTTGGCACAATGTAAAATGGACAGAAAAATTATTAACTAATTTATTTTATTAAACTTCCAAAAAATATATAGAGATGGAGAGAGCATCAAAGTCTACAAGGACTACAAAAAAGACTATCTTCAAACCATTGTGATTGAGGACAAAACAGTTTTGGTTTACAAGGACTAAAAAAGGACTACCTTTAATCCTGAAAATCAAGTTCAACATTGGAAGAAGAAAAAACAAAACAAATATGCCAAGAATTCCCGAAATCTCTAATCAAAATGAAACATACACCCCAATCACTTCACAGAAACTCACACCCACACCAACAGAGGGAACTTTGAAGAGAAAGGCTTTGAGGCTTCTTTTTGTTGTTTAAAATACCGCTTTTTTCTTCCTCTGCAACAATGCAGAATTCCTAAATTGTAATAAGAATCTGAGTGTTTTTAAAAAAATTTAAATGCAAGTATAGAATCGTGGATGATTGCAAAAGAAAAGAAGTGCAAAATTCTCAACAGAGTTATCACAAAAATCGTTGTTGGACAATTTCTCACAGCCAACCACCACCACAACACAGCCACCACAGCAACCCACAAACCATCTTAGCTACCCACCCTCCGCCACCACGAGCCACCACCCACGACCCATAATCTGTCCCAACCATCCACGGCAGCCCACAAAAGTAGCCACGCTAGACCCAAACAGAGCAAAAAACCCGATCAGTAACCCACTCGGCAGTAAAGGGAAAAAATTAAAACTAGGAACCTGGGGATGAGTTGATGACAGTGGAAGTGGCCAAGAAATGTGGAGCTGACAACAACAATGGAGGATTATAGAAAGGGGGAAAAAAAAAAAAAACTCAGGTGAAGTTGGTGATGGGTAGCACTGACGAAGAGAGGAGCTGGTGATGGGTGGTGCCTAAGGTGAAGCTGGTGATAGGTGGGAGAGAAGGACCATGGTGGACTAAGTTTTGTATAAAATACTAATACAGTGTGAGAGTGAGAGAGATAGGTAGAGTATCGGGCTGAGAGAGAGAACAAAATGTAAAATGTTTTACCAATATTTCAAGTGTAAAATATTTTACACAAATTGGCCTTGGTTATTTTGGTTGGCTGAAAATATTTTACTTTTGACCAAATATTTTATTGCAAAACAAACACTGTAAAATATGAAAATATTTTCCTGAAAATATTTTACTTCAAAACAAACACAAACATAGCGTAAATGAAAATCCAAGTGAAACATCTAACAATCTTTTGCATCTTTGAACGGAAATGGCTTTTAATTTTATATCAAAATACTATATGATGTTTACAACAAGTGCAATTGAGAAATATTCACACAGAATCCAGGAAAAAAAGATAGTAGCATGATAGAAATTAAATATATCAAAGATAGTTTATATATATATATAT
>NW_027069847.1:696686-730101 GCF_002906115.3 Quercus suber
GGTTTTTTTTTTTTTTTTTTTTTCTCTGGCGGCGACCAATGGTGACCTTGGTTTTTTTTTTTTTTTTTTTTTGGAACAATGGTGGAGGAGCGATTTGTACTCACAATAGAAACAGAGCACTCACAACACGTTAATGCGATTGGCCTTTTTTTTTTTTTTTTTTTTTGCCTGGCAGCAACCTAGAACAATGGTGGAGGAGCAATGTAGAGAGTCAGATAGTGACAAACGGAGAGACAAAGGTATTGAAAAAAAAAAAAAAAAAAAAAAAAAAAAAAAAAAAAAAAAAAAAAAAAAAAAAAAAAAAACTCAGGTGAAGCTGGTGATGGGTAGCGCCGGTGATGGGTGGTGCCTAAGGTGAAGCCGGTAATAGGTGGGAAAGAAGGACCGTGGTGGACTGAGTTTTGGAGAAAATACTAATAGTGTGAGAGTGAGAGAGATAGGTAGAGCATCGGGCTGAGAGAGAGAACAAAATGTAAAATGTTTTACCCATATTTCAATTGTAAAATATTTTACACAAATTTGTCTTGGTTATTTTTGTTAATTAAAAATATTTTATTTTTGATTAAATATTTTACTGCAAAATAAACACTGTAAAATGTGAAAATATTTTCCTAAAAATATTTTACTTCGAAACAAACAGAACGTTATAACAACTGAACTGCACTCTCTACAGATATTGAACAAAACAATAAAGATATCTCATTATAAGTGGAGGAGTGAATAGAAGATGACATATTCATTAATTAGCATATTCAATAAAGAGCGTTGAAGTTCTTATAAAGAGGAATATGGTAGAGGTCAAAAGAGAATTTTTAAGGGCTTTCTTTTTATGGGTTCTTGTTTTATCCTTCATTTTCTATGCGAGTTGCAAGAGTGTATGTAAGAGCAAAGGAAAATAAGAGAGATTTTTCTTTAGCTGTGAGACATACACAAAAAATATTATAATTGATTTGAGAATAGTAAAATTAATTCGGAGTTTGTTCTGTGGGTTTTCCCTTCAAGGAGAAAGGGTTTTCCACGTAAATATTTGTATTTTTGTGTGTGATTGCTATTTGGAATTGATAATATTGGAGATAATATTATTCGGGACCCAACAAAATCAAATCTGGAATTGTATGAATACATTTATATTTCTTTTACTACAATTTTCTTGTTGATTTTGTTTTCACTATCGGTTATGTTTTAATGGGCAACAGTAATTACCGACTGATACTAGATTCACCAGGTGTATGTTAGGTCTATTCTAATTTTTACTTTCTAAAAGTTATTTCATTATTGTTCAACTACAAAGAACCATAAATAATCCTATTCAATATATCCGTTAGTATTCAGCAAATATATATATATATATATATATTCGTTAGTTTTTTTTTTTGGAAGGTAAGAGAAATGCTAGTTATGGGGCCACTTGCAGCTTAGAACTAATTGAAACCATAACTCAATATTGTGGCTTATTTAATTTTCTTGACCATAAACTTATATGCAATTTGATTAATTAAGTTATTTAGGTAGGTTCCAGTTAACTCAACTAATAAAGTCTCTGATGGTTGAAAAAGAGATCTAGAGTTTAATCTCCGCCTACATCAAAAATTGATTAGTGTCTTGGTTTGGTAATAAAGAGTTATTATTAGAAACGGACGCCATAGATTGAAACTCTCTAAAAAAAAGGTCCTTTAGGAACTAAAACAACTCTAGTACATATATTTATTATCTTGATCATTGTTGGAATTTTCAAATTTTGGTCATTTTGATAATTATTTTCCTAGCTGGCAATAGGTTGCGTTCATGATATTAATTTTTGAATTTGATCCCTATCAATTTGAATTGATTCTATGGAATAGTGTCTTCCCAAGTCTCCTTTAAGGTAGAAGTTCTCATTACATTTTTCTCTCTTCTTTTATTAGTGTAAGCTTGGTTGAGTTATGATGAAAATTATTGTATTCAAATAATGGGTATGAGATCTAGTTGAGTGTGCATGTGTTCATTGTTGGTTGAGTTATTATGGAAATTATTATATTTAAATTTCAAGTTGTACTTTTGTTAGGATCATATTGGAAACCGGTACGTATGTGCTGCTGAGTTAGATCTGTGAGTTGTGCCTATGATGCTCGAGTTGCTGTGTTGAGACTTGAGAGGCTTGAGCTTATTGCTACAGTTACTTGAGTGTAATTGACTAAGTGGATAGTGTGTACTTGATCATGTTAGGGTATTAGTCATTGTAATTGTAAAATATTGCTGCAATTGCATCAGCTATCAATTGTGTACCGATTGGCTCAGTAAGTTGTATTAACCATTTGATCGAGTAATTAAGCATTGTAGCAAATTTTTGTAACTAATGAAGCTACATGTTAGGTTCAATATGTTAGCTTCAAGTGAAACACTAATTGTATATGCAATGGTAGAAATCCATTGCAATTAAAAAAAAATTGCATATTGTTAACTTGTTAGATTCTTGAAGAAGATATACTGTTTCATGTAATTATTGCCTAAAAATTGTTTGAATTAATACCTTTCACAACTTGGCATAACCTTCAATGTTTATAAGCTTTTTATTTGGATCAAGAGAACAATGGACATCATTTGTGGGAGGAATAATATTGAAAACTAAATAATTATATTTTTTATGCATTGGCTATATATAAGTAAGAAAAATATCATAGAAATTTTCAATTTTATGATTTTTATTAATCAAATAACATTTTGAAATTTTTTGCAAATTCCATCAATCATCATTACAACTAAAATATGAAACACGCCTAGTGAAATTCATTTGTACAATGCAATTTATTTACCAATTTATTCAAACCCCTGCCACTTTCTCTCTCTCTCTCTCTCTCCTTCTTTCTTTCAGATTTTCCCCCCAAAATTAACCTTTGACTCTTCTCCTATCCGAGAGAGAGAGAGAGAGAGAGAGAGAGAGAGAGAGAGAGAGAGAGAGAGAGAGAGAGAGAGAGAGAGTGGCGGGGTTTGAAAAATTTTCAAGGCAAAATTGTCATTTGGTTTGTATTGGTAGAGCAAGTTTTGTGGCTTTTTTTTTTAACAATTGTCAATCATCTATTGGATTTGACACACCAAATAAGTTGCTATAGCTTGTTAATTCTAAAATACTATATACTTTCTTCTGTGATAGGGGAGGCTTTCTCGTTTCAAATTTTCAATAGTTTGAGAGAGAGAGAGATTCGTTGACACCCAATAGACCAAGCCAATTTTTATATTTAAGAACTAATGACCCCATGGGCCAAAGCCCAAGCCCAAGCCCAAATCAAATAAATAAAAATTGTGCAATTTGGTTTCAACGGTCTAGCCCAAGCCTAACCCTAATTAAGTAGAGAAAACTAAGCTTATAGTCAAAAAAGCAAAACCCAAACCAGCCCAGCCTAACTCTCTCTCTCTCAGTGCGGTTCGGTTAGCATCGGAATGCACCATCCAGCTCCGACGGCTTGTGGAGCGCTGCGTGCGGACTCAGTCGGCGCTAAACCAAACATGGAGCAGCAGCATCAGCACAATAAGAGAAAACGCAAACCTGTTTTTGTTTTCGGCAATTACAAAAACTACTATGGCTACCGTGTAATTTTTCTTACTCATCCTTTGTGAGGTTTTTGTTTTCAGTTTGTTGAGTACCCACTACCCATTATCATGTTTTATCTCAAATTTTTTTTTTTTGACTTCTTGTTCGTGTGATTTTAGGTTTCTGAGCAAGTTGTGTTTATGTATATTTTATATCTAATTTTTTATAAGTAATAGGCAACTTTTATTAATAAAAGTAGAGGCATAAGCATCAATGATGTATACAAAAGAATTCCCGAATACAATCAAAGGTAGTCAATGAAGTCCATACAAGAAGAATAAAAACACTCTTGAATCCAGTGGACCAATCTTATAGAGATCACAGAAAGACGTCAGCTCACCTACTCAAGTAGACATCTCAACAATCCTAAAATTCCAATGATTTCTCTAGTAAAATTGCTTTGTGCTGTCCAAAGACTCCAAACAATTGTTTCTAACAAAAATACACATCAACCACTTTTCAAGTTTTCACCTATTTAACTCCAGTTGTTTAATTAATTTAGAATGAAAAATTGTTCAGTGTCAATAAAAAGTTTGGTCTAATGCCTCTTTTTTGGTAAACAGTTTGGTTTGGTGTCATTGTGATGCAGGAGAGAAGCTTGAATGGACTTTGATTCAAATTTTGATGTAGTATCCTTAGGAACTCAGCACTAAATTAGATTTCTTGATGAGATTTTGAAGAATTCTTGAATAAGGTTTGATATTTAAGGATTTAGGTGAGTAAAAATTGGATCTTGAATATGTTTGATGACTGCTTGGTATTAAAATAGTAAGTAGAATGCAAAATAAAGAAAGATAAGCAATAGGAAATCACACCTAGGTTTAAATACAAGACTTGCATCAATCACTGCCCTTAGCATTTTTCCTATTGGTGTAATTGCAGGGAAAAGCAAAGCCAAATCAAGGGTCCGAACAAGATGTTACCAAAAAGTATCTCCTAGATATTGCTTTTACAAGATGTCCATCCTATTGATACTTTAAAAAAAAAAAAAAAAACAATAACATAATAATCTTGCAATCCTTGGTTTTGAGATCAACTACCTCCTACTTGATAGACTTTATCCACTTACTATGGGTGTGTGTGCTTCATAATCTAACTTTGATGAGAGAGAGAGAGAGAGAGAGAGAGAGAGAGAGAGAGAGAAATTCATTGGCTTAACTGCCTTTACAATTTCATAAAGAAAGTTTTCTTAATCCTGATGCACTTCTTGCCTACATCAGGTATTAATGATTTACTACAAACGTGTGCTATACATGAACCATAACATGGAACAATAAGGTCGCATGGCTGCACATTCATTTTAGTCTATGTAATATTATGTATGAATTAGACAAGTAGCAGTGAGCTGAACTCTTCATTTCCCATACTTCTTTCTCAATCTTTCTTTGACGAAATAATTCCGAGCTTTAGTTCAAGCTTGTTGAGGGGCAATGTTGACATAAGAGAGATGCATACCAGCAGCAAAAAGAGCAGCACTAGAGATGAAGCATGCCAGTCATCAACAATTTCTTGGGAGTTAAGGAAAGCTGAGCACCATTTTTCTTAATTATCTACATGCAAAAGGAGAAGATTCAATCAAAGATAACCAAAAATACACTCTTGAATCCAATTCCTATAAAGTATTGTAGGGGCCTTTTTTACTGTGTTGGGCTGGGCTGCCCCTTTGTGGTTGTAGGCCCAAGTGTTCTGGGTTGCGGGAGTCGAGACTGGTCCAACTGGAACTCAACTTGGCCGGGTTGTGCACAAACTAGGCCTTGTCTGCCAGGAGAGTACTTGCGGCAGGCAAAGCTGTTTCAGAGGAGCTTGCGGCAGGCAGATATAATTGATAAAAAATAAAGCAATGTATTCTGGAATGACCAGATAGTTCTTTTAATAGTGAATGACCAAATGATCCATAATCACAATAATATGAACAATTTTAACAAATAAAAGAGTAAGGGCAAATGGTAATAAAGATTAATCAACGAATAAAGGAAATAAGCCGAGTTCGGTCCGCAGGGGCAAGGTCAGGGAGGAAGAACGTCTCTTCTCAACACGATTAACCTCTGAGGAAAAGAATTCCTGTCGTGGAAATTAATGGGTTTGAGGGAGGCAGACCTGAATGGACAATGCCGAGGACAATTATATAAGAGAGCAGGGATTTGAGGGGGAGAGAAGGGAAGGGACCTATCGGTGCATGCCACTAACACTTGCTCTTTTCTCTCTGTCTTTCTCTCTTTTCTAGTCTTTCCTTAGTGATTTCCACAATTGTAGTTTTTAGTATTGTGCTCCCCTGTTTTTCTAAGTATGTTTCAGAGTCTTTTTCTTTACGTTGTGTTGTATTGCTCTCTTCCTTCCCGTTGTTGTTCCTGTACACGGCAGAGGCTTCCTTCTTATAATGCTTGCTGCGACCGAATTTTACTATTCTACCTTTTAACCACTTTTGTCTGGTCTGGGCATACTTGCCGACCATCACTGTTCCGAGTTCCCCTGTTACAGATAAAGACAACTTTTTTGTCTGTTAGTCTGCCGTGGTACCTCTTCCTGCCGCGGTGATGTTTCTCTCTCTCTATCCCTCATGGCATGCACCTATTGGTTCCAACTCAGCCTTGCCTCTTTTGGGTGGTATGTCATCCCAGCAAGACGTATCCCCCAAAAAAGCTTGAGCAGGAATCTCAAAACAGGTCTTCCCCTCTCCCCACCTCCAAACCATGCCCTCTTACCTTTGACCCACGACCCCACCACGTCCCGTATTGGCTGGGTACAGGCTGGTGGTGCCTGGGCCTTGCGCGTGCATATGTCTGAAATCTGCCTGCTGTTCATGCATCTGCTGTGGACTAGAGACTTTGCTTNTGGCTGCACATTCATTTTAGTCTATGTAAATTGTGTATGAATTAGACAAGTAGCAGTGAGCTGAACTCTTCATTTCCCATACTTCTTTCTCAATCTTTCTTTGACGAAATAGTTCCGAGCTTTAGTTCAAGCTTGTTTAGGGGCAATGTTGACATAAGAGGGATGCACACCAGCAACAAAAAGAGCAGCACTAGAGACGAAGCATGCCAGTCATCAACAATTTCTTGGGAGTTAAGGAAAGCTGAGCACCATTTTCCTTAATTATCTACATGCAAAAGGAGAAGATTCAATCAAAGATAACCAAAAATACTCTTGAATCCAATTCTTATAAAGTATAAAATAAGCCAATTAGAGCCACAACATCACATATCCTGCCCAACCAATAGCTTAAAGGAAAAATAAAAAATCAGTTTTATCTAAATTCTAAGTGTTCCTTCTATTTTCATATATTGGGATCTCCATTCCAAACAAAGCATTCTAAAGACAAACCATAACTACAATCACATTAAAAAAAAATTGTGCAACTTGTCTTATATAAGAAATTACAGAGAAATAAATAATCAGGAACACTAAAAAGATGTCAGAACAACTATAGTGATGTTGAATCTACTAAAGATGTCTGGATATGAGTTTCCTTACATCACTTTATTTATGAAGCCCTCTGGCCTGCTATTGCATAGTTAAGTATCCATGGACGTGTCAATATCCAAAACTTGTCTTATATAAGAAATTACAGAGAAATAAATAATCAGAACCACTAAAAAGATGTCAGAACAACTATAGTGATGCTGAATCTACTAAAGATGTCTGGATATGAGTTTCCTTACACCACTTTATTTATGAAGCCCTCTGGCCTGCTATTGCATAGTTAAGTATCCATGGACGTGTCAATATCCAGCACCAAAGTATCATCAAAATTCTGAACTTGTAATTGAGACATGAATGTCTATCAAACTATTACAGTGTTAAGTACACAAACACAAATTACATATACATGTGTACCTGTAGTGAAAAGGTGCACATGTATATAAACAATATGACTTAATATGCTCTCAGATTCTCATAGAGACCATTTTTATTTTTCCTTCTAATAAAGCTATTACTTATACCACTAATATATATAATATTTCTTCCCTATATCTCATGATATTTTTGTTAACATTATCTGTCATTTCATTTGGTACTGAGAAGAAACAATCTGACAGCATATTCCTTTTATAAATTTTATACAAGATGAGCAATAGGATAACTATCCACACTTGTAGTCATGAATTTTACTTTTTTTTTTTTTTTTTTGAGAATCAGTCATGAATTTTACTTGAATATTATATATCATGAGCATGTTGTATGTACCAAATGTCTCTTTGACAATTCTAGGGCTTTATTGTAATTTACGGGGCTTTATTAATTTCATACTTCCAACAGCTTACTTGAGTATTATTAACCGGTAATCATCGTTAAAATTGTGCATATAACCATAGTAAGGTTGGCATAGAAGTGACTTCACAAGCATTAAGAGAGGGAGAGAGCTCTAAAGGAACGTTGATTGTATTGCTAATTTCCAACCTCATAAAATCACTTTACCAAGTACAATTGAATCTTTCAAGTTGATTTCTTTTGATACCAAACCAGCTAAAAAACATAAAACCCAAAACAACCAATTTCTAGGATTCTACTTTCTAAGCAAACAAATGAATCAATAGAAAAGAAAGGAAAAATAGAAACAGAGTACCAAACAGATTAATAGAAACAGTTCGGCTTGATTTCTTTTGATACCAAACAGAGTACTCACAAAAAGAAAGGATTCTACTTTCTTAGCAAACAAATGAATCGATAAAGCAAAACCCAGATAAAGAATTACATTAAAATAAATAAACAAAAAGAGAAAAGGAAAAACAGTTGACCTTGAGAGAGAAAGAAAGAGAACCAACCTGCAATTGCTATGAGCTAAAATAATGGTGACCCAAGAAACAAAGTACTCACACACGCCCACAGTTCAGCTTGGTTTTTTTTTTTTTTTTTTGGCAGCAACTTGGAACAATGGTGGAGGAGCAATTTAGAGAGCCAGACGGAGACAAATGGAGAGAGAGAGAGAGAAATGGAGAGACAAAGGGATTGAACACCAACTGTAGAGAGAGAGAGAGAGAGAGATTTAGACGTTTTCTTTTTGTTGGGTTTAGAGATACCTATTAAATGCAATAAATAAGGAATAATAAATGAAATATTTGTAAGAATATTACCATTAATAAGGGTTTTTTTTTTTTTTACCATTGGATCTAATTAAATTCAATGGCTTAAAAAATGTGTAACTCTTTAGAGTTATACCAGGTATAACCTGAACCCATATATATATATATATATATATCAAGTTGTGTGTGATTCCTTTTAACGTGTAATAGTTGGTGGGAAAAAAACTCCCTATAATGGCAGGCCTAGAGATTCAATCAGCCAAGCAAACAATTGTAGGCAAAGATAATAGCGGTTATGAAGAGTCCCTTTTCTCTAATTTCCACACAAGTCCCAAATCCAAAGTTACCAAGCAATATGATGATACTTCCATGAAGCCACAAATCCAGAATAAAACCAAAAGATGTCCCAGATAGATCACTGTCATTGAATCCAATTGTCCTACAGATATTGCCTCTTTCCTATTCAGCAGGGTTTCTTAAGAGAAGAATCCCGCATTGAAACTACGTGAGTTTTATGACCGCAAAAGGAAGGGGGGGGGGTGTGCTTTGATGACATTAAATGACAACTGAACTGCACTCTCTACAGATATTGAACAAAACAATAAAGATATCTCATTATAAGTAGAGGAGTGAACAGAAGATGACATATTCATCAATTAGCATATTCAATAAAGAGCCTTGAAGTTCTTATAAAGAGGAATATGGTAGAGGTCAAAAGAGAATTTTTAAGGGCTTTCTTTTATGGGTTCTTGTTTTATCCTTCATTTTCTATGTGAGTCGCAAGAGTGTATGTAAGAGCAAAGGAAAATAAGAGAGATTTTTCTTTAACTGTGAGACATACACAAAAAATATTATAATTAATTTGAGAATAGTAAAATTAATTCGGAGTTTGTTCTGTGGGTTTTCCCTTCAAGGAGAAAAGGTTTTCCACGTAAATATTTGTGTTTTTGTGTGTGATTGCTATTTGGAATTGATAATATTGGAGATAATATTATTCGGGATCCAACAAAATCAAATCTGGAATTGTAAGGATACATTTATATTTTTTTTACTACAATTTTCTTGTTGATTTTGTTTTCACTATCGGTTATGTTTTAATGGGCAACAATAATTACCGACTGATACTAGATTCACCAGGTGTATGTTAGGTCTATTCTAATTTTTACTTTCTAAAAGTTATTTCATTATTGTTCAACTACAAAGAACCATAAATAATCCTATTCAATATATCCGTTAGTATTCAACAAATATATAAATATATATATATATATATATTCATTAGTTTTTTTTTTTTTTTGGAAGGTAAGAGAAATGCTAGTTATGGGGCCACTTGCAGCTTAGAACTAATCCAATATATAAACAGCAAATATATATATATATACATTAGTTAGTTTTTTTTTTTGGAAGGTAAGAGAAATGCTAGTTATGGGGCCACTTGCAGCTTAGAACTAATTGAAACCATAACTCAATATTGTGGCTTATTTAATTTTCTTGACCATAAACTTATATGCAATTTGATTAATTAAGTTCTTTAGGTGGGTTCCAGTTAACTCAACTAATAAAGTCTCTAATAGTTGAATAAGAAATCTAGAGTTTAATTCCCGCCTACATCAAAAACTGATTAGTGTCTTAATTTGGTGATAAAGAGTTATCATTAGAAGCGGACGTCATAGGATAAAACTCTCTAAAAAAAAGGTCATTTAGGAACAAAAACAACTCTAGTACATATTTATTATCTTGATCATTGTTGGAATTTTCAAATTTTGGTCATTTTGATAATTATTTTCCTAGCTTGCAGTAGGTTGCATTCATGCTCTTAATTTCTGAATTTGATCCCTATCAATTTCAATTGATTCCATGGAATAGTGTCTTCCCAAGTCTCCTTTAAGGTAGAAGTTCTCATTACATTTTTCTCTCTTCTTTTATTAGTGTGAGCTTGGTTGAGTTATGATGAAAATTATTGTATTCAAATAATGGGCATGAGATCTAGTTGAGTGTGCATGTGTTCATGGTTGGTTGAGTTATTATGGCAATTATTATATTTAAATTTCAAGTTGTACTTTTGTTAGGATCATATTGGAAACTGGTACGTATGTGCTATTGAGTTAGATCTGTGAGTTGTTGTGTCTATGATGCTCGAGTTGCTGTGTTGAGACTTGAGAGGCTCGAGCTTGTTGCTACAGTCACTTGAGTGTAATTGACTAAGTGGATAGTGTGTACTTGATCATATTAGGGTATTAGTCATTGTAATTGTAACATATTGCTGCAATTGCATCAGCTATCAGTTGTGTACCGATTGGCTCAGTAAGTTGTATTAACCATTTGATCGAGTAATTAAGCATTGTAGCAAATTTTTGTAACTAATGAAGCTACATGTTAGGTTCAATATGTTAGCTTCAAGTGAAACACTAATTGTATATGCAATGGTAGAAATCCATTGCAATTAAAAAAAATTGCATATTGTTAACTTGTCAGATTCTTGAAAAAGATATACTGTTTCATGTAATTATTGCCTAAAAATTGTTCGAATTAATACCTTTCACAAGTTGGCATAACCTTCAATGTTTATAAGCTTTTTATTTGGATCAAGAGAACAATGGACATCATTTGTGGGAGGAATAATATTGAAAACTAAATAATTGTATTTTTTATGCATTGGCTATATATGAGTAAGAAAAATATCATAGAAATTTTCAATTTTATGATTTTTATTAATCAAATAATATTTTGAAATTTTTTGCAAATTCCATCAATCATCATTACAACCAAAATATGAAACACACAGTGAAATTCATTTGTACAATGCAATTTAGTTACCAATTTATTCAAACCCCTGCCACTTTCTCTCTCTCTCTCTCTCCTTCTTTTCTTTCAGATTTTTCCCCCAAAATTACCCTTTGACTCTTCTCCTATCCGAGAGAGAGAGAGAGAGAGAGAGAGGCGAGATTTGCAAAATTTTTAGGGCAAAATTGTCATTTGGTGTGTATTGGTAGAGCAAGTTTTGTGGCTTTTTTTTTAACAATTGTCAATCATCTATTGGATTTGACACACCAAATAAGTTGCTATAGCTTGGTAATACTAAAATACTATATACTTTCTTCTGTGAGAGGGGAGGCTTTCTCGTTTCAAATTTTCAATCGTTTGAGAGAGAGAGAGATTTATAGACCAAGCCGACTTTTATATTTAAGAACTAATGACCCCATGGGCCAAAGCCCAAGCCCAAGCCCAAATCAAATAAATAAAAATTATGCAATTTGGTTTCAACGGTCAAGCCCAAGCCTAACCCTAATTAAGTAGAGATAACTAAGCTTATAGTCATAAAAGCAAAACCCAAACCAGCCCAGCCTAACTCTCTCTCTCTCTCTCTGTTCGGTTTGCATCGGAATACACCATCCAGCTCCGACGGCTTGTGGAGCGCTGCGTGCGGCTCTGTCGGCTCTAAACCAAACATGGAGCAGCAGCATCAGCACAGTAAGAGAAAACGCAAACCTGTTTTTGTTTTCGGCAATTACAAAAACTACTATGGCTACCGTGTAATTTTTCTTACTTATCCTTTGTGAGGTTTTTGTTTTCGGTTTGTTGAGTACCCACTACCCATTATCATGTTTTATCTCAAATTTTTTTTTGTTCACTTCTTGTTGGTGTGATTTTGGGTTTCTGAGCAAGTTGTGTTTATGTATATTTTAAGCATATGAATGAGTATAACTTTTTTTTTTTTTTTTTTTTTTGTGATAAGTATATGAATGAGTATAACTCATTTTTTTTTTTTGGATAAGCAATGTAGTTTATATATCTATTTTGCATAAAAAAGGGGTTAATTTGGTGTAATTTTTGGGTTGCTTAGCAATTGTGTCATACCTAATATGAATGCAGTTGTGTTTTTGTATATTTATTCAGCCAAAAAATAATTTAAAAAAAAAAAGGATTAGATTCTTAGCACATGACTTAGTTTGTGAATATGTTGTTTGTGATATATAGTGTCTCACAGTTTGAATTACTTGGATAGGATTAGTACATTAACATTTTGGAATCTAAGAATTCCTTTAGAGCTGATGCTCTTTCTCTAGAGTGCTGTGTAAACCACCTTTGTTAAATTAAAAAATAATAATAATTCCCTAAGAATATTGTTTTATTTGATGTTTCAGATTGGTCAAGACTTGCAGGAAGATCCTCGGTTAAACGTCTTCAAGAAGGAATTGTTTGAAGACAAGGAATGTCTTGATATTGGGTGCAATAGTGGCATAATTACCATTCTCATTGGTAACCATTTCTCAACCTTGAAATGTGGACACATATTTTTTCTGGCTTCTTAGCCTTTTGTTGGTTGCAATTGTCCATAAAGGAAAATTTTCAGCTATAATTTGATGTTAATTTTCTCTAATTCTGCCAAACAGCCTTCTTTGTCTATACTAATTAGAAATTGGATTTGGGTTCTTATTTTATTTTTTTAGGTTATTCAGCTTTTAACTTTTATTCATTGAAACAAACACAGATTACAAAGGGAAATCCCAAAATAAACCAGCATAGGAAACCTCCCTGCTACAGCAACTAAAATACAAAACTAACTACAAAACCAAAGCAAGCCAAAACAAAACTCACTAACAACTAAACAATACATCTATAAGGCATACAATACCAGCACCTTCAAACACAATAGCACTCTAGCAAACATAGCAGCTTCAGCATGATAGCACTCTGGCAAACATAGCAGCACTGGATTTCTAGGATCAAATTAACATACTACTTGGATCAATCCCATAATTACAACAGATGGTAGTATTCAAAACTGACTTTTTGAACTTGTTTTTAAACCCCAGCCTAGCTTTGAAATCCTTAATGATGCTTCTATTTAGCTGCTCTTCAGTCTGAATTCTTTCTTCATGAACTATGGCATTCCTTTGCAGCCAAATGTGGTAGACTGTTGCCCATCAAGCAAGTTTGCCAGCTATTACTCTCAGCCCCTTCCCTTTTAACTCGCTGGCCTCCCCAAGCAATCAAATCCTCCCACACAAACTGAGCATTTGAAACTAGACACAACTTCATCGTGTCATCCCAAATTCTTCTAGCGAAAGAACATTTGAAAAAGAGATGATCTCTACTTTCAAGGCTATTTATACAAAAAACACATAAGCTATAACCCCAGTACCCCCACTTGGCCATTCTATCTCGTGTGGACAACTTGTTGATTTTAGCTAACCAACCAAAAAATGATTGCTTCAGGATAGTTAAATGGAACCAAAGCAACTTCCACCACTCAACTTCGCTAGATTTATCTTTAATCTCAGCATATGTTGTAGCAAAAGAAAACTCCCCAAATTTAGTAACTTGCCAAAGGGCTTTATCCTCGTCTTTAAGCTCAACAAGGAATAGTTGACTCTGAATAGTTACAAGGGCATCAGATCTAGCAGACCTCCAATTCCATGTCTTATCTTTCAGCACAGAATCCACTTTAGCTTAAGGATTACTTGCAACTTCATAAATGACATGGAATCCATATCTTTGAACCAAAACCCTAGCAAGATGCCAAAGGTCATGTCAAAGAAATATAGTTTTCCCATCCCCCACCTCAAACCTGATAAACTTTCTTGCTTCATCCATCAATTTAAGAAGTGCTCTCCAACCCCAGGTACATTCTTGTGGGATTTTTTCAGTCCAAAAACACTTGCCTTTGAGAAGATTTGCATGAATCCAAGCCACCCAAAGAGCTCCAACATTAGTAAACAAGCTCCAAATGTATTTCGTTATAGCAGCTCTATTCCAACTTGCAACTCTTTGCAATCCCAACCCTCCCTCTCTTTTAGGTAAACAAACTTTTTCCCATGCTATAGTTTCCCCTATGCTAGTACCCTGCCCTTGCCACAAGAAATGATTAAAATTCTGCTCCAGAGTCTTGATGACCTTCGTAGGGAGGATAAAGTTACTTGACTAAAATCGTTGATTCGTTATATACCATATAGAACAGATTGTAGGAGTTGTAACCTACCAACAAAAGATAGTTTCCTTGATGACCATGATTTGATTCTGCCTTGAATTTTATCAATAAGTAGCTAACAGTCCTTCAACTTTAATCTACCAGAGATAAGAGGTAATCCCAAGTATCTAACTGGAAGAGTACCCTCAAATTGCAACACATCCAAAATTTGCCCTTTTAGACTTTGAGGCACAGCTGAGAATAAGTCTTCACTCTTTGCTTGGGTTTATATCCAAACCTGAGGCTACTTTAAATTCTTCAAGGCCCTCTTTTACTAGTTTTGTTGTGGGAAGATCAGCAGTAGGAAATATGAGGAGGTCATCAGCAAAACTCAAGTGGGTAATCTTCAAGGCTTTGCAGTAGGGATGGAACTTAAACTGAGTAGGTTCTTGAACCTTCCTTTGCATGATCCTTGTGAAAGTTTCCATGGCAATAACAAAGAGAAAGGGAGAAATACGATCACGTTTTACCTCCTTTGAAGTAGCCAACCATGCTTCCATTTAAAGATATAGAAAACCTTGGATTGGTGATGCAATCCCTTATCCACATTACAAACTTCACTGGACAACCAGTAGCTATCAAGCACATGGTAATAAAATTCCAATTTACAGAGTCATAGGCTTTCCTTAGGTCTGCTTTAATAGCAAATCTACCTAGACCACAGCATACCTATTACTTGAGAAAGGAGACTTTGGAGTTACCTTAGGACTAGTAACCTTCACTTGAGCTTGCTTTCTCCTTGTATTATCAGCCTTCACTTCATCTACAACCTTCTTAGCCTTAGGAACCCATCTTCTCTTAGTCAGTTTCTTTGGATCAACCATTTCAGTATTACCACAATTGGCAGCAGAGTGTCCAAAAAAATTGCATTTTGGACACTTCATAGGGATCCATGGGTACTCAATCCCAACAAGAAAATAATTACCATCCCCCATATCATCAACTTAAATCTCCCTAGGAAACTCAGGATCAACATCCACAAAAACCCAAGTAAAACTGAGCCTTTGATTCACTTCAGTTACAGTATCAGCATACAAAGGCCTTCCAACCCCACTGGCCACATGCTCTAAACAAATGTGATTCCAGTACTCCACAGGGAGATGAAAATTTTTATCCAAATAGGAATTTTCCTTAAAGAAAGATCAAGAAATTGCATTCTTGGCTGCCACTTACACAAGAAGATGGATTTGTTTGCAATATGCCAAAGTCGAGCTTTAAGAACAGAGTCTCTACTTCGAGTATTTGGGAAATGGAATAAGAACATACCATTATCCAGAGCAAATACCTCCACAAGACCATACTGACCCCATAGACCCTCCACAAAACGTTTCACCAACAGGAATGAAGGAGCCTTGTCAAAGAATTTCCCAATTAAACATCATTCCCATTTAGCAATACCCTCATCCACAGCCTCCCTAGGTGGTTGAACAACTACTTTCCCATTGATTCTTTTTAGCTCAAAGAATTGCAATTGAGAAGAGCTAGTAGATTCATTCTGAAATAGAGACCTCCAGTTGTTGGGGAGATAAAAAGAATAGGAATGGGGAGGAGGGGATTATGAATGATCAACCTTCAACCCCCAAAAGAACAATTAAATAAATCAATAAAGGAGTAGGATTGATCGCATTGATAAGATCTAGTGTATTGATTGTTTGACTTGTAAAATCTTGAAAAAAGTCATGTTTATCTCAACTTATGCCTTCCTTTTGTTTTGTTTTGCTTTGTATTTTTATTTTTGGGTTGTTTTGCTTTGTGTGTGTGGTGCAGTTTGAGAATTAAGTTGACAACATATGTGAGATATATAATATCAGGTTTAGCCATGCCTTTACTCAGACTGATGTTATCATTTCTTTTATACAGCACAAAAGTTTCACTGCCGAAGCATTCTTGGAATTGATATTGATTCTGGTAAGATTCTATTCATCTTATTAACTTTTGCTCCGAAGTTCTATGTAAGTTGAAATTATGCTTTTTTCTCTATGATTCTGTTCTTTCATGGGTAAAAAATGGAAAAATAAATACTGATTTTTGTGCTTGAAATGAGCTTTAAAGAGCACTGACATTATTAATACCTGATGCCAGACAATATCAAATGGGGGGGGATAAAGGGGAAAATTGAACAAAAGGAAAAAGGATAAACCCTAAGAATCAGCACTTAGGAGTTTGCCTAGCATCCGCACCAAGAATAGAAAACTTAGGAATCAACACCAAGCAATTGTAATTCTTCCAAATCAAATTTCATTTCATCAAAGTCCCTTTGATAAGAGTACAAAGTTTGTTTTTATAGGAATTTAAAACCCTTGTTCTAACAGGCGCAAGAAACCTAATTGCCTTATTACAAAAAAAATAACTGACTTTAAATAAAAATACTCCTAAACCTACTTAAATAATAAGGCCTAAAATAAAATACCATAAGAAATACAACTGACTTGCAAAATAAAATAAAACTAAATTAAAATTAATAGATATATATATATATATATTTGTGTCTCCCGTATCGATACCCCTTCTTTACACTCAGGTGCATTCACACAAGCTATTCTACTTTCCTCTAGTAATACTTTCTAGCATTTTTCCCTAGAGGTGTCAAAATTCTGCAGAATGTATGCTTTAGTAGCATATTTTTATCTATAGGCATGTGCAGTATTGAAATAAGTGCATATAAAGTGCCCACATTCTGGTTTTTGGTTATATATTGACCTTATAGCCCCTAGATAAAGATAATCTGACATGTCTGTTTCCCAAGCTTGATGAGTCTCTTAGGCTAAGATCTGGATGTATGTGTCTGACTCTAATTAGAATCAATGCCTAGCTTGAACACTTTATTTTTGAAAACCTTAGGCCAAATCCTAGCCAAACATAAATTGTTTCAGGTTGGTTTAGTTGAAACTTAATGATTGTTGTTCATATCATTTAAAAGTATGGTTTTACCAGTATGAGACAAAGGTGTGCTCAAGTATTGAAGTTTTCAAGGTTGAAATGGACCTGAAATCAGGGATTGTGCTTAATGTAATCTTCTTTATGTGCCAGATCGAATAGAGGACGCAAACTGGCATCTCAAAAAATTTGAACGTGCTGCGAAGACACATGCAAAGGCTTCAAAATTGGAGGTTTCAAGGAGTGAAAATGGTTCAGAGCAGAGTGTTGCTGCATTACCAAATGAAGAGATGATGGAAATTTCTAGGGACTGTTCTTCTACGGAAACAAATCTGTTTCACATGGTCTCATTCCAACAAGAAAATTTTGTTCAGAGTCGGTGTCCACCGGAGAAGAAATATGATACTATTCTTTGGTAAGTTTTTTCTTGGCTATGTTATGTCTAGTGTCTAGTATAAAGTAAAAGAAAGAAATAAGAGAATCTTGTTTTCAGGAATAAGCAATAACTTTCTGACAAAAACTTCATGCTACCTAATCCTATTGCTTTGCTTTCATTATAGAAAAAAATAAAAATATTTGAAAAACTACCTAAATAACTTAATGCTACTAATCTCTCCCTAATCATTTAGCACTTATGTGCCTCAATTTTCTAAATGAAAAAGTTTGTGAAGTTCTTGTTTTAGCTAGTGGATAAATATATTCATGAGTTGTTTGATAACAGCTTCATTTTATTTTATTTTTTAAAAGCATTTGGGCCTCTTTCAGTTCAAAAAATAGCTTTTCTAAACATCTGTAACAAAAAATGGAAACAATTATTATATCGATATTTAGTATGTATTGTTATTATATGCTATTATAAAACTCATTTATGGTTCATATTTTGCTTAACCTTAATGCTCTGTTTGGTAAGATTTGTTGTCTCCTGCAATGCAGCTTGAGTGTAACAAAATGGGTTCATCTGAATTGGGGTGATGATGGATTGATTACATTATTTTCAAAGATTTGGAGACTGCTTCGTCCGGTAATTTTTATTTATTCTTATTATGCCCATTTTATTTTCTTCAAATTATTGATGGGGTCTTGGTTGAGGATAGTTGTGGTTTTATGGCACAGCCCCTTGTTTTATGAAATGGTATCTTGAACAATATATTCAGAAGTTATTATTTTCTTAAGCAGGGTGGTGTTCTTGTGTTGGAACCTCAACCCTGGAAGTCATATGAAAACAATCGTCTTGTGTCTGAGGTAATCATTTTTTTTTTTTGCATATCTAAATGATAGCTATTTTATATATGCACAATTAATTAAACGTTTATTTATTAATTTTTTTTTTTTGATAAGTAAACGTTTGTTTATTAATTAATGTAATCATAAGAGATGTTGCAGATGTTGCAAACCCTATACTGTTGCATTCAACAGTTATACACAATAGTTATGACAAGGGAGCCTCACAGGAGGCTGTATATCATGGGATTCCTTTTGTCTGTTATTTGGTTCCTTTCAAATTGTTGGCTTAGTGTGATTTTTTCAGATCCTTTATAATATTATGGATTGAATTTTTATTGATTAATTATGCTGAGGGTCTAAGGCATTGCTTTGTACTCATTTTGCAGACAACAGCAATGAATTATAGGAGTATTCTATTCCGCCCAGCAAAGTTTCAGGAGATACTTCTAGATAAGGTAAGTTTTAAGCTCTTGTTCTAGCACTAGTGCTGAAGTTGAAATTCAGATGATCTGTACATAGACATTGACTTATTCAGTTGTTGTTTGTCAACATCCTCAGATCTCTGATGGTTATCACACACACACACACAAAATCTTTTTTTGATAATGTAGATACCTGATATTTATTGTAATTGCAGATTGGATTTAGAAAGGTAGAAGATATAACTTCCCACTTATCAGGCAGCAAAGCTGGATTCAACAGACCTATTTTGGTGTTCCACAAATAACTCATCTAGTAAAACAGCATCTTAAACACGATTCCCCTAGTATATGTAATCATTTTTCTATCTTTGTAGAGGTAGAATATGTTGTAAAATTGAGAGAGTAATGTTTTAAGTGGTTGTTGATATGTCACTACAGCCTAACAAAAAAATCAATCATACAATTCTGCCTGGATGTTCAGAAAACTTGGATGAAACATGCTCATATGGCTCGACTCAGACAATGTGGATCTCCATCGTGTACTCTTGGTATGGGATGGGATGGGATTACCATATCTCTTGCCTCAAGACTTCATAAAGCAATGATTAGAGGGGAAGCTAATTTTATCAAATATGAGGTCCATTTTGTTCATGTATTTACTCTACTCGTTTTTTCTTCATGGGAGCAGTGTGAGATCATTACAGGCAAAGCAATAGAATTCCTTTTCCTCTGATTTTGTATTTGCACATGCAGCCATGAATATTATAGATATGTTAAGTTGTTTGTCAAGTGCTATCTTGTTATTGGATTGTAACTGATACAGCCTCTATGATTAAGAGCCTTGTAATTTTGTGGTTCCGTATAAGCGGAACCTAAGTTCAAATCCGCCCTTCTCCACTTGCTATAAGGAATTAAAATACACACCCTGACAGAGACACACTTTCAATCACCATCCAATGGCATGTGATTAAAAAGGTGATCTGTGAGTTTAGGGAGGGTAGGATCGTCTGCTTCATTTTTCCCATTCAAAATTGTGTTTCTAAGTAGATTGTTCAAATCGTATGATTAGATCAATTAAAGTTGCTGCCCATTTTCTACAGCTATAATGGGTACGTTTGGTTTGGGTCCAAGATTTTTGGATTCCAGAACAGTTTGGTTGAGCTGGGATGAATACCTGGGCTTAGCTCAGTTTAAGCATTGCGTATGGTATTGTTGAACCAGTAGAAATTGGGGTAGGTAGCAGGGTACTCCCTTCCCTGGTTGAATTGTTTGGTTCATAATTTATCTGCCAGGCGTGCTGATCTTCACATTTTTAAATGTAAACTGCTTGAAGGATAAAAATAATCAAGTTGGATCTACGACTAGCACTTGGAAGTTTACTGGTTTAGTCAGTAGAGTTTATTGGTCTGTTTTACAGAATATAAAAGATAAAAAGGCCTGCCACAGAACAGTTTGGTTGAGCTGGGATGAATACCTGGGCTTAGCTCAGTTTAAGCATTGCGTATGGTATTGTTGAACCAGTAGAAATTGGGGTAGGTAGCAGGGTACTCCCTTCCCTGGTTGAATTGTTTGGTTCATAATTTATCTGCCAGGCGTGCTGATCTTCACATTTTTAAATGTAAACTGCTTGAAGGATAAAAATAATCAAGTTGGATCTACGACTAGCACTTGGAAGTTTACTGGTTTAGTCAGTAGAGTTTATTGGTCTGTTTTACAGAATATAAAAGATAAAAAGGCCTGCCATCTTTTCCAGATAATTCAATAGATGGGGAGTGGCGATTCCAATGGAAATACCAATAAGTGTTAATTGAACTACAAGATTCTTAGTATTTTACTTAAAGATTGAAAAATATTGGAGTAGTAGAAAGAACTACCTATATTCTTGTATATTTCCGTGTTCAGTGAATATAAAGTTTGTAAACCTCTTCAAGCCAATCGTTTTAATAAAGTTTGTAAACCTCTTCAAGCCAATCGTTTTAATATTGTACACCGCTTTTGGAGTATTGAATAATTTTTCCAAATTCAATGGCTTTAAAAACCTCGTGAATAATGGTGGCTAAGAGAGACAAATGAATAAAACATAAATTATTCTAAAATAAATTATAATGTTGATTGTTGACCAATATTGTCTCATGCATGATGCATGAACATGAACATGAACCTGGCCATATACCTGAACCAGCATTTGTAGAATTAATTCAACATCGTCATTGCATAGTATTTGAAACCATCAGCATGGTTATCATAATTCCTTCAAAACTCTTTGGTTTCTCTACCTACATTACTCTATTTGGCCTCACTTTCGTAACGCTCTCTAATTATAGCATTTAAAGAGTGGAACGTTTTCTTTTGTTTAAAAAACCAATTCCTTGCAACTTTTGCGAGACAGTCTTGGGACAAAGTTAACAATGGCTGCAAGAGACAACCCAGAGGACCCAACTTTGTGCTGTAATGGCATACAGCAACATACTTTCTTTGATCATTCCAACCATTTCATCACAACTTTGTTCTCAAAGCCTGAAACCCGCTTGAGTGAATTCAATCACGTGAAGTTTATTGCTTTTAATGCTCTTGAGAGATCCAGGGCCAAGAGAACCAACTCTATTGTATTGGAGACACTCGATGGAGGAGACTCATCTGAGCTTTCTGACGTACTTGATGAAGATTCTGATTTGAAGTCAGATGTTGAGTCATCATGTTGCCTTCAAGAGGATGTTGTTCATGATTCATGGGAGAATGAGCAAAGCATTAATGAATTAGTATGTGAAGAGGGAACAAGAAAGAGGCTACAGTTACTGGCAAGAATGGTTGGAGTTGATGACAATACAGAACCTGTGGTGGTTCTAGCTGAAGTTGTGAGGGTTCTGAAGGATTTAGAGAGATTAAATGGATTTCAACTACTCAAATGGTGATTTGGGTTTTGTTCTTCTTCCCTGGTATAGCTCTATTTGCACTCTACATGAATTGTTTTAGTTTTCAAATCATGATTTAATTGAAAACTTTGATATCTCTTACAGACACTAGAATGTCTTGCAGATATAGTATTTATTTGGTTCTCTCTCTCTTCCTTTTTTTCCCCCCTTTTTCTGAATAATTTTCCTCCTATGCTCCCCCCACTTCACCATATATTGTCACGCCTTTTGAGTTTGCATTAGGAAAAAAAAATTATATACTTATCTTAAGAGCATAATAGTAGAATGAAAGAATATTTTGATCAAAATCCAAAAAACACACATGATTTAAAATATAATGGTGAATGATTAATACTCTAATATATATATATATATATATATCTATATCTAATTTGATAGTTGTAATAGGAGGAGTGATTTGAATTTGGAGACACTAGAAAGTGCGAATAGAACCTTTGCTTTTCTCAAACATATAATTATTAATTTATCTTATTATATGCTGTGGATCCATGTGTTCTCATATTAAAGTTACCAAATGTCAAGCATTCTGCATTCTTACGGTTGATCTTAATCCTAATCTGCACAAAAGACCCTTTTGTATTAGTTTCTTTGAAGATGTCATGGATATAGACATATTCTAGCATCAAAGGACCACAAAATTTTAATTCTATCAAAGTTATAACATAATGTAATAATTTTGGTAAAAAAGAAATTGTAATTTTGCCTCGATTATTTTTCTACAAATTATTTATGTTGAAGGAAACCATAATAAATATGAGTGATCACTGCACACCCTTGGTGTGATGGTAAGTGCTTGTGGGGTGTTGGGAGGTAAGGACTGGGGTTCAAGTTTCCAGAAAAGAGTTTCACATACATATACACTTAAA
Source organism: Quercus suber (assembly GCF_002906115.3). Lineage (NCBI taxonomy): Eukaryota > Viridiplantae > Streptophyta > Magnoliopsida > Fagales > Fagaceae > Quercus > Quercus suber. Next base: position 719,569 of record NW_027069847.1, read on the forward strand.
TTAGGATATAGTAAAATTTCTATCTTGTACAAAAAAAGAAGAATAATACAATAAAGAAATAGAATATGATAAACATTATGTCCTCACCATTCCATTTATTATTACATGTCTCTCAAGTATATATAAACCAAAAATAAATAAATAAAATATGAGACAACACGATAGTATTTAGTGTGGTAACAATGCACTTCATTTGCCACATAAACTTATGGACCAAAAGTGCATTTACACATTTTTTATTTAATTGTTTTCCTTTTTTCACACGCAAAAACCACCGTTTACTCTCTTTTTTCACACTCAGATGTTTGTTTAGGTTCTAGAAAATACACTGGGAAAGTATTTTCAGTGTTTGATCATGCATGTAAAAGCGTTTTTCTAGAAAATATTTTCTTGCGTTTGGCTCCCCAATGTAAAACATTTTACAGGAAAAATGTCAAAAAAATATACCTATAATACAATTGAGCAACTCAAAATACCTACACACATCATATATGCACATCCATTAATTCTAATCACAAAAAATATTAACATATACACATCCAAGTTTTACATAACAATTACAGATGTACCCAAACACAAAAATCAGAGATCAACACAACTTTCATGATCATTCACCCAAGTTTAGATGTGCCATTTTATTGAGCTCATCATCGAGTAGGACTTAAGATGCCACTGCATTTAGCATTCTCGCATTCAACTTTGCAATCCTTATTGCAAGGTTCCGCCGCTCAATTGCAATATCTAATTGATATTTCAATAAATTGTATTTAACATTTCCTGTATAGTAGGGGCTCTCTTCAGTTGAAGGAGTACTGGGACTTGAGCTGGAATGAGTAGAATATGTACTGGATAAAGAACCTTGTTGCATATTCCCACCATTAATCTGCCAAAACTTCATAAAGCAATTTCTACATCCATTTTATGCTTAAACACCTTATGATCTACTCTATAATATTGATAAACTTAGGCACAGGCTTCTTCCTATATGTTGTACACACCAGGCACACGTTGTCTTACCCTTTAGGCGGTCCATAGGATAAACAGTTTAAAAACCAAAATTGGCCTTATGACATACATATTTAGCATAGGAAATTATTTGACATACCATTCAATCAAATGTGTAAGCAAGAAGATGATATTTTCCAAAAAACATCCTACAATACAAGACACTGTAGACCCATTCAACATCATCTCAGCAAAGTCTCCACAATAATTGTTGTTAAACCATCCAAATTCACATAAATATTGTAACAAGCCTAAATCAAGAACAATGCTAAATTCAAATTATCAAAATATTCTCAAGTTGCCATATACCTTCATAAACACTTAGAGCATTACCATCAGGTGTGTCAAATGCCGAATATTTGGCATTTGACACACCAAACACCAACATTCAAGCTTCATGAGATGTTCCAAATCTCAAAATTTTTTATTTGTTTGTTTATTCACCGTTTCTCTCTCATATATTCACTCATACTCTCTCTCTCTCATTTCTCTCATCTAGAATTTCTTCTCTATACCCGCCATTTCTTCTCTCTTGCCGTTGAAGTCGCCGATCTCACCGAAGCTGCCGATATCGCCGCCAATCTCGCTGCAGCTGCCGATCTCGCTACTCCCTCTTCACTCTCATTCTTTTCCTCTCTCATCCTCAAGCCGCCTAAAGCCACCTCAAGCTGCTAAAGTTGATCTCGCCTGAAGCCACCTTGCCTGGAGCTGCCGATCTCACCTGGAGCTGTCTTGCCTGGAGTCGCCAACGTCTCCTCTCTCCGCCTTGCCGATCTCTCTTTCTCTTGGTGCTTGTGGCAATGTTTATAATAGTGGTTGGTTGATTTTGGTTGATGTTGGTTGGTGGTGATGGGTTTGTAACAATGGTGGGATATGGTGGTGAGTTTGTATCAGCGGTGGGCTATGGTAGGGGTGGTAGTGAGTTGGTGGGAGTGACAATGGAAATAAATTTATACGATTGGTTTTTTTAATGTTATTTTAATATTTGTATATATTATTTCAATGTATAGAATTGAAAAATAGAAGATGTGATAAATGGTAAATTGTAAAACGATGAGTTAAAATTGATAAAGTAGATTTTGATGTGGTAAAATGGCATTTGGCATAGCACACCTGATCTGATGGTCAGGGAGAGAAGAAAAGCCAAGGAAGAAAAGAGAAAAGAGAGGAAGAAAAGGAAATAAAGTACTTACTGGAACATGAAAGGGAATGAGGTGGCGCGATTTGATTGGATTTAAGTTTAGGTGGTCAGAGATTGTGACTTTCCCAAGTTGCTCTCTCTCTCTTTTTAGGTTTTTAGTCCTCAAAATTGGGTTTGAAGGTAAATGGAATGTGTAAATGATTTTATGAGTGAAGGGCAAAATTTTACACTTAGGCTGTGTTTGTTTCGTGTAAAACGTTTTCCGGAAAATACATATTTTCCGGAAATGTTATTTTCTGGAAAAGGAAAATATTTTTAAGTGTTTGGTTGAATTATGAAAATTGTTGTGGAAAATATTTTCATGTGTTTGGTTCTATTAGGAAAATGCTATTTTCCGGCAACAAATTCTGGCAACAACACAACAACAACAACAACAACAACAGCAAATTCCGGCAACAACAACCACAACAACAATCAATTCATAAAAAAAAAACAACAACAACAATCAGTTCTTCAAAAAAAAAACAACAACAATCAAATTAAAAAAAAAAAAACAACAACAACAATCAAATTTAAAAAAAAAAAAAAAAACTGAGAGATCGAGGAAGAGAGAGCTCGAGGTGCGATGGCGCGATCGAGGGTCTGGGTCTGGGTCGAGCGGCGTTGGAGCGATGGCGCGATCGAGGAGGCGATGGGTCTGGGTCGACGACGAGGTGCGATGGCGCGATCGAGGAGGCGATGGGTTTGGGTCGAGCGGCGATGGAGCGATCGGCACGGTGCTGCGATTTCCCTTTGATCGATCGGTGCGATGCGACGGCGAGGTGCGAGACCGGTGCGATGGCGAGGTGCGATGGGCGCTGGGCTTGGCTCGACGATGGCACCGTTTCGTGGGTTCGTGCGACTGGGCTTGGTTCGTGGGTTTGTGCTCTCCGTTTCTCAATTTTCTGGAAAATGCCATTTGAAGTGAAAATAAAAGGTGAAATGCATTTCCGCCTGGGGAGGGGTTATTTTCGGTCAAAGGGGAAATTATTTTCCGTTGACCCAATTTTCCTAAGCAGCCAAACACCCAAATTTTACGGAAATTGATTTCCTGAAATCGTTTTCACCCAATTCAAACGCAGCCTTAAAGGAAATGGTTTTCAGTTTGACTGAGTTTTACATGTGCACCCAAACAACGCAAATTGTAAAATATTTTCTCAATTTCATTCTCACCTGAAACAAACACAGCCAATGCAAACTAAATACTACAATATAAACTTTTTTTCAATGTAAAATATTTTCAAAAAAATATTTTTAATTTTATAATAAAATATTTAATCAAAAGTAAAATATTTTTAATTACCCAAATCATTTTAAGTAAATTTATGTAAAATATTTTATGCTTAAAATTTTGGGAAAATTTTTACATTTGCTCAATCCTTCCACCCGATCCTTATCACTTCCGCACTTTCGCGCTAAAACTCTCCCTCTCGTATTTTCTCCAAAAAATCCAGCCACCCTCTCAGATTTCTCTCCAAAAATCCCAGCCACCTCCGGTCCCCTCTCCCGCCAATCTCCGTCTCCAAGGTCCAAGGCACCACCGCCAGCTCCACTTCCACCGGCGCCGCCCATCGCCGGCAAAACCAGGTACTTTTCTGCTTTTTTAGATTAGATTTTTTCTTTTTTTTTTTTTTTTTCATTTTTCTTCATCTCTAACCCTTCTCTGGTTTTTCTTAGGTTCGATCTGTTGTATTATTATTATTATTATTATTATTATTATATATCTGTGTGTGTCGTATGGTTTTGTTTCATTTTGGCTTTTGTGCTGGCTTCTTGTTACTGGGTTTTTGGTTTTTGATTTTTAGTTAATACTATGTGCGTGCCTGTTTGAATTTTTCAATCTAAAAATGGATTGGTGATCAGTGGGGTTACAGTACAACTGATTTAGGCAAATGGGGGTTTTATTTTTTGAAGCATTTATAATAGAAACATTTGCTTCCATTTATTCTTTGAGTTTGTACGTTTTGTTAGCAACTAGATGTGTGTTATATAATTGGTTTTGCATTGTTCTGTGTACGGTTGTTAAACTGGATGATTGCTTGATTTTGGGTTTACCATAAGCTATAAAGCTAGTGGCTTTTGTAACAATTCTGAGATTTTGGGTTTTGCTATATGATGTATATGATTGGCCACAAGAGTAGGTTATAATTGACTTGTTCTAAATGGCATAAACTTCTCTCAACTGTGGTTTTAGGTTCATTTCTTGGTAAATATATGTAAGGTGGTGAAGGATTCATTGGTTAAGGGTAATGTGGTTGTGATACTTGAAAGGATACAGGGCCATTACAAAAATTATATGGAATGTTTCATACTTGATTCTGATATATTTTTTCTTTTTGTGTGTGTGTGTGTCTACTTCTTTTTGCATATTTGCTTTGTGTGTCAGACCCTTGTTTTAGTCATTGATATGGTTATTAAAATATGTAGCTGCAGCAATGGTGCGAGTGAGTGTTTTGAATGATGCTCTTAAGAGCACGTACATATTTGATTTCGTATGGTTTTTCATATGGGCTTTTCAGTGCTGATTTGGTTGTGTGAGATTTATTTATTTATTTATTTGATGATTTTGACATTGGTTGTTTGATATGAGTTAGGGTTTATGATTTTCAGATCTGGGTTTTTTTTTGGGGGTTTTATTTATGTGTGGCATTATGATAATTTGTGATGAACTTATTGTGTACTAGTTTATGATATATGTTTGAGATCCAAGATTCCTTGTTAGAATTTGAAGTAGCAGATCTGATATGAATTCAATGTTTGATTCCCTTTGAGGCCATGTTTGCACTTTGTTCCTTGGATTAAAGGCTGTTGTTTATATTTTATACCAACCAAAGCGTTAGCTAAAATAATCCAAAATAGGTCATATCAATCAGGTGGGTCTGAGTTAATCCATTGTTTATATTTTATAGAACCATAATTCGTGGTTAATTAGTTACTCCTTAGTTTAGGGCTACTTGACAATAAGGCAGCTGGGTCAGTCAGAGTATTTTTATACCTCAACTTGCTGAGTTATGAAGTTGAGAGAGCATTCTGATATATGTGTTTTAAGCTATACCAATCCATCTTCTCTTAACTTACCAAAGCAGTAGGAATAAACATTGTTCCAGAGGCTACGTGTATTAAAATTATGCCAAAGTGATGATTTTGCTAAGTTCATCATGCAGCATAGCAGCTGAACTCTGCCACTTCTGCCTTTAATCTGGGGAAATTGGGGTTTGGGTTTGATATAGAAAGGGTGAGAGACAATTACAGTTTGCTAGTGGAAATTATCCGGAATAAAATTAATTGACTTATAATTTATTCACAGATCTGATTTAATATAATCTTTAGATTGATGAGAGAGAGAAAGATTAAAGGGCAAGTCAGAGTAATAGAGAGATGGTAAGGAAATCATATGATACCCTGAGCTGTCAATTCTCAATAATCTATCTACCACATACAGTCAGCTACCTTGGAGGTTTATTGGACCAAATAGTCTTATTGAATTGAGTAGGGGCCAAAAGACTAGTTTTGGGGTACAATTGTTCATAATTCTTCTCTGACAAGCCCATTGCTACAGCATCAGTTGAGCTGAACTATTCATTTTTTACAAGTATAGAATTTATCCAGCAAACTCTAATTTCTTATTGTTATACCACTCAAATAAAAAATGTGGCTGGAATTACAATGATGCAAGGATCCAACAGTTAATGGTTGTTTTGTGGTCATTGTTTTGATTGTATGATACTACCTGGATGCTAGCCTGAAACTTACACATTTTTGCCTAAATCAATGAATATATATATATATATTCATTGAAAGGTTAATTAGTGATATGCTTAATATAATTGTGTGCTTGTCTCATTGTTTTGATCAATTGCTTATTGCACAAAATTCTGTGCTCTAGCTAATTACACGTTTTCTCCACACAGCTTTCTACAACAAAAGAAGTTTACAAGATGACTTACAAGCTTCAGCTAAAGCTCAAAGAAGTGGTACTATAAATAGATTAACCTTTTTAACCATACTTATGGTCTAATTTAGTAAGCCAAGTTCATTTTTTGTTGTTAATACATTAGAAAGCCAAGACTCGGCATTAGTCATAAATGTGGAATTTTAGTATAGAGTAATTAATAAACGCATGAAATTGGACAATGTTGTGTTGTCAAAAAAAAAAAAAAAAAAAAAATATATAGGGAGCATCATTGAGATTCTTTAAAAATTTTAGGGTAATTTCTAAATTTTTTAACAATAAGTTATTAGATTTTTCTACATTATTAATATATTAAATAAATATCAAAATATTCTTCTAAAAAAATATCAAAATAACATTAATAAATGTATATTTAAATATTGTTAAAAAATGTAACAATCAATAATTTAGATTTTGCTATATTATTAATAATGTAAATAAATATCAAAATAATATTATTAATGTTTATTTAAATCTTGACGGCCTACCAATATCTACACTATTTATTTTGTTTTAATTATGTCTATGACATCACCACACACTCTTGGTGCAATGGTCACTTCACAAATATAAGTGCTTGTAGGATGTGGGGTAAGGACTGGGATTCAAGTCCCCAGGAGGATGCTTTACACACATATACACTTAGATTAGGTTTTAGTAAAATTTCTATCTTGTATTAAAAAAATAAATAAATAAATAAATAAAACAATGTTTATGATGGAGTTTGAGCCCCAATTGAGATTAAATAAATAAATAAAAAGAGGGAGAAAAAATAAGAACAACAACAACAACAACAACAACAACCACAACGTAAAGAGTGAACCTCCACATTCCTATCTTTTGGTATTTATCTTTTTCATTCTCTTCTGACTGAACTCCACACTGCAAATAAGTTGTATATGTTATGGTTATGAGGCTTAAGTAGCAGTTCTTAAATAGTTAAAGAAAAAAAAAAATCATTTGGTGTTCTCTAAATGTAGTATTAACTTACAATGAAATTGCAGGTAGAATTAAGGATGGAAGCAATGGAGACGTAGCTATCGATCAATATCATCACTACAAGGTATGCATGGTGCTCCGTGTTCATAATTTTTTTAATAAAAAAAGGAAAGAAAAGCACTCATAATAATTAGCTCTTAAATCTTGTAGCATAATTGCATAGTTTGTATTTCCTTACGAAGAGAACCAGTGTTCTTGTCATCCTTTCCCCACTTCTTGTAACAATATATATGTCTATATACACACACACGTGTGCATGTGTGCGTACTCCTAATTATCCATTAACTTTTGTGTTTTGGCTTTTTTAACATTTTCGGGGCCCAATTATGTTTGCCACATGAACATATCAAAAAAAAGAAATTATGTCTTCTATATGTTTTTTTCTGATTATTGAGCATGTCTGACTAAATACAAGATAATCACAAAATAAAAAATATTCGTTTCAGATTTTTCTAAAACTTTATATATCTTTGGTGATTATACATTGTAGAAAGATGTTCAGATTATGAAAAAGATGGGCTTAGATGCATACAGATTCTCGATCTCATGGTCTCAAGTACTACCAAGTAAGATTAGCCTCTCCATAGTATAGTAAAAGGTGAAATCCATCCCATTAAAAGGACATAAAATAGGTACCATCAAATACAGATCTTAGGCTAGAATGAAATGACTATTGTTTTGTGACCATATTATGTTCTAACAAACTGATTATTGGGACTAATTTCAGAAGGAAAACTATCTAGAGGTGTGAATAGGGAAGGAATCAAATACTACAACAACCTAATCAATAAGCTCCTAGCCAAAGGTCATTACTGGTTCTTAAATTCCATCACATGTCATCAACTTATCATGTGTTCTTAATCCACTTTTGTTTGCTTTGATTGAATGCAGGTCTACAACCCTTTGTGACCCTCTATCATTATGATCTTCCCCAAGCATTGGAAGATGAGTATGGCGGTTTTTTGAGTCCTCATATTGCGTAAGTGGTGAATTTACTTTATGATCAACCATTTTATTCATCCAACATGAACCTCTAGTTCTCTACTTCAATGTCCTCTTGAAGATTTTCTCCAACGTAGATCTGCATTCTATGGCTTCAAGATCACACTTGAAGGGTTAGATCCAACAATTTTGATTACTGGTATGAGGTAGCAACTTTTACAACACTAGATCTTAAGTTTCTTCAAAAAATATCACCAATAGAAGATAAGAGAGAGCTTTGGGTGCAGAAACATACATAGGCTGTGTTTGTTTTGGCTTCAAATGGTTTCCGGAAATCATTTTCTGTAAAATAGGCCATTTGGGTGCGCGAGGAAAATTGGGTCAAACGGAAAATCATTTTCGTTGACCGAAAATAAGCCTTCTGATTACGGAAAACCAATTCCGTTTCTATTTTACCTTCAATTCACTTCCGAAAAAGAGAGAAAGAGAGAGAGAAAGAAAGACCAGACGCGCAACAGGGAGAAAGAGAGAGAGAAAGGACTCAGACGCCACTCAGACCGCCGTCGTCGTCCCCTCCACGTGACGGTGAGAGAGACCGATCGTACCCAGATCGATCGCACCCCACCGAAGACCGATCCACCCAAACCGATCGCTCTTCGACGTCGCCTGCGAACCCCGAGCTCCAGTCCGACGATCGCACGCACCAAATCGCACCGGTCTCGTCGATCGCAGCACCGCGCCGATCACACCGCGCCGCTCGATCTCGCCTCCGCTCGATCTCGTCGTTTCCCATGACCGATCTCATCGCCCATGACCGATCTCTCCCTTTCCATCCATTTTTGATCACTCGCTCGTCCTCGCTCTCTCAGTTTGACCGAATGTGGATTTGATCGAAGTTGTTGTGATTTTTGTTTTTTGAAGTTTATACGTTGAAATTTCTATTATAAAATTTGTTTGGGAATTGAGAAAATGGGTAAGAAAATGTGAGAAAGTGTAGGAAAATAGCATTTTCAATATGCAACCAAACACATGAAAATATTTTCTAGAAAATTTTTCATAATGCAGCCAAACACTCAGAAAATATTTTCCTTTCCCGAAAATACCATTTCCGGAAAATATCTATTTTTCGAAAAATATTTTACGGCAACCAAACACAGCCATAATAGGAGGCACAATAGTCAGTTCTCACTATCTCTGTTTTTCATGACCTATAGGGTCTCTTTTACGGAGTAGAATAAGTGGCACGAAACCCTAGTAGATTGGACGATGGGCTTGGGCTTGAAATCTACAAACTGATCTGATTTGCAATTTTTGATCAGTCGAACTTTAGTTTTGATCAATTGAAATTTCCATATACACACTTGGAATTGCAGAACTATCATAGAAATATTGTCTTCAGATATCAATAACTAAAACTAATTACGAGACCTTTTTTACTCAGATTGCTAATGTAAATAAAATCTAACAAATTGAATTGAAAATCTATAAAATTTAAAAAGTGTGATTTCATCCATTTGTAATTTAGTTCTTATTATATCAATCGCTTAGTATTGTTACTATTAATATGCTTAAAAGCTATTCACTGTGAAGAGCCTTGTAGCTCTACTAGTTGACATCTCCTAGTATTTCCAATAGAAATTGAGACATCCAAGTTCAAATCCCCCTTCCTCCAATTATTGAATCAACAAAAATTAATTAATTAAATAAAATACAATTTCACTATTTGGCTAGTTAGGCCTTCTAGATCTATAACTAAATCATGCTAAAAATTACTTGCTCATGAAAAAATGCTAAATTTATTAGTGTATGTCAGTTTTTAAATAGTTTGGTGACTTTTGCATGTATATGTTTAGGGATGATTTTCAGGATTATGCTGAGCTTTGCTTTAAGGAATTTGGTGATCGTGTCAAGCATTGGATCACACTAAATGAACCATGGGGCACTAGTTATGCTGGTTATGCAATGGGGATATTTCCACCAGCTCGGTGTTCCAGTTGGCAACAGTTAAATTGCCTTGGTGCAGATTCTGGGACAGCCATATTTGGTGGCACATAATCAGCTTCTTGCTCATGCATCTGCTGTCAAAGTGTACAAACAAAAGTATCAGGTTCCATGCATCAAATTGTTTTATATTTATTTTAATACATTTTTTTCTTTTTCTTTCTTTGCTTCAAAATTGTACTCCATTCAATAAACATGGTTGCATTGCACTTGGTACAAGATAATCTGGGCAGTTTATTTAAAAACTACTAGTGGATGTCCTACACGATAGGCGTGTTTGTTATAATACTTATATATGTTATAATGTTTGGAAAATTAGTTTAAATTATAGATTATATGTCACTAAAATAATGAAGAAAAACAAATTGTAATACAATATATACATATATAAGTAACCATAATTAATTAGACCCTAAAAATGCCACTACGTGCCTATTGATTTTTTTTTTTTTTT
>NW_027069848.1:0-149444 GCF_002906115.3 Quercus suber
AGCGTGTGCATGGGTCAGTTTTGTTTGGCTTTGAGGCAAATCTAGAACTGAATCATAACCAAACCAGAGAAAAGAAAAGGCTATTTTTGATTTAGTTCTCAAGTTTTTGAGAACAAAACACATTAATCCAGGGAAAACAGCATTGTGAACTCCAATCTCAAGGCTTAATAGTTTCACCTCCAACAAGATAGATGCACCTGCCCATTTGTAGCTAGATTTTTCAGAACATAAGAAGATACAATCCAGCTATATCTCAATAGCCAGGTAAACACTTATGCATTCTATTTCTGTTCACAGGTATTGAGTGTTTTCTTGGTGAACTAGATCTAGATAGCTTGTACCATCTTAAATAATGATAACTCAACAGAGAAGCATCCTAGTATCTATCAAATCTTGAATCGTACTCATCCAAAATTATTTTTTTGAAACTGAAGTTCTTGTTTGCTCCAGGTAGTGTTTAAGAGAAACAAGCGAACACAGCAAATGTGAGAATGGAGGTTTTCAATAATGAAATGTAAATGTGAACCTTCATAATTTAATAGTATGGAGTTCCTGAACTGAATTTAAACCTCAGCTATTTTTTCCACCAGCTCAGATTCTTTCCCCAAAATCTCTTGCAAAGCTGAACACTTTCCAGTGATTGACTTGATCACCCATCTCCTGCAAATTGACAATGTGCATAAGAACTCTGTGTTATTACTTAAAGCCATAACAGGCAGGCAGAAAAGTAAAAATAATATTAGAAAGGAATGTGAACAAAACTAAAAACTCTAGCCAGGTGGAATATCATATTAATAAACACAAAACCCTGTCTATCAAGCAAGGAAACAATTAAAGAATAAAAAGAAAGATTGGGCCCCTAAGTTCTGTTCATCAAGTTGATAATGTTATCCCCTTAAAGCCATAACAGGCAGGCAGAAAAGTAAAAATACTATTAGAAAGGAATGTGAACAAAACTAAAAACTTTAGCCAGGTGGAAAATCATATTAATAAACACAAAACCCTGTGTATCAAGCAAGGAGACAACTAAAGAATAAAAAGAAAGATTGGCCCCCTAAGTTCTGTTCATCAAGTTGATAATGTTATCACTTAAGGCAAAACTAACCAACAGGAATGACATGTGAATATTGTGCTTTGTAGAAACGATACAAAACAATTAATTTACAGTTAAAAACTATTTTACCTATGACTCCACGCCTGATCACTTTTGGGTGAACATGAAAGAACAAGAGCTGACAACAGAAGTTCACCCATATACATTGAGAGCTGCTGCTTCTTAGACACAACTAGCTTCCTGCATTATGCATAAGACATCGCAATAGGAGTGAGGATCAATAATGGAAGCAATACAAATGTAATTCAATGAATTTAAATACAACACAAATACACTTCAAAGTTATGCAAGAGCAGAGAGGGGTCTGATGTCAGTCAGTTTATTGTAGAAAAGCCCATGCTTGAAATTGGGTTCTATTCAATATGACGCATGAACCCCTCGATGGAGTACATACCTCATCTGAAAAGGAAGTGTGTACAAAATACTCCTAGGGAATTACATTTTAAAAGAGAGAATTTGTAAAACTTACTATTGAATTCGTATAACTAATTCCAAAACTGTAGATAGCGAGAGGCATAATTTTCATTTGGTCAAATGACATATATATGTGAAACTATTCAAAATGGAGATTTGGGGATTGGGAAACTTCTAGCTTTCAACCAAGACTTTTTTGATAAGTAACATAAAAATTTTATTAAAAACACACAACCCAGTACATAGGAAATGTACAAAAAGGCAAAAAATCAAGAAACCAAATTACAATAATCTAGCAACGCAGGAAGGGAAATACAAGAAAAAGATGGTAAAACAAGACACCATTCGAGAAGGGTAAAAAAGAAGAAAGACTTAAGCTCAATAATGGACCGTTCACGGCCCTCAAAGCTTCTAGAATTCCACTCTTGCCAGATACACCACATCAAACAGTGCGGCACAAACCTCCAAATAACTATATTACGATGACGCCTGAAATTGCATGTCCAACAATCCAACAAATCCACTACTCTTTGAAGCATCACCCAACAAATACCAAACAAGCAAAAGATCATACTCCACATCTTAAAAGCTATAGGACAGTGAAGGAGGAGATGATTTACAGATTCCTCACACCTTTTGCACATAAAACACCACTCAAGGACAACAAAATGTCTCTTCTGAAGGTTCTCTATAGTTAGAATCTTGCCTAAAGCCGTAGTCCAAGAAAAAAAAGCTACCCAAGGAGGAACCTTCGATTGCCACACCATTTTCCAAGGGAAAGAAATGCCAATGGGAGGGGAAATAGAATGATAATACCCACTCACCTTGAAACCTCGACTGCTGGCTGGCCTCCAACAAAGATTGTCAGAACCAACACCCCGCACCTTTGTGGAATAGATCAAACCCATAAACGAAACCAAAGATTGTGGGTGAGGCTTGGGACTCTAATGAGGGGCTGTTGGATGGGGAACATTTAGGTGAACCATTAGAAGTGGCACCTTGGGCAATGGATAATTTAGTGGTTACGGAGATTACTAAAGTTGAGGAGATAGGGCGTAAGGGGGATGTAGATAACACCAAGTTGTCACAATGGGTAATTGATAGAATTAAAACTTTCCAGAAATCTGTTGGGACCTCGCTTGAGGGTTTCAAAGAACAAGTTACAGGTTTGCTCTTAGCTTTAGAAGCTCGAAGAAATAAGCGGATGCTTGATGTAGCTTCTAAGAGGAAGATAGGTAAGGCTAGGCACAAAGGGCATCGTGAATTAAAGAGTTTAATGAGTTCATGGGGTGATGAGAATGAATCAGAAAGGAATAGGGTTGCTAGTAGGGATCGGGCTGTTGTAGTGCATCAATGAATTTGAGAATTGTTTCATGGAATGTGAGAGGGTTGAATGAGCAGGATAAGCAGCTACGGGTTAGAAATTTGATTCGAAAGTAGAAAGCAGATATTGTTTGTCTGCAGGAAACTAAGATGGAGTTAATTAATAGAGGTGTCATTTGTAGTTTGTGGGGAGGTCAACATGTAGATTGGCTCTACTTAGGCTCTATGGGTTGTGGATAAGGTGGAGGAAGCGGTGGGTCGTTTTTTAGTCTCTTGTAAATTCTAAAATGTGGTGGATCATTTTGTTTGGGCTTTCATTGGTGTTTATGGTCCCAATAGTGATAGAGACAGAAGTTTCTTATGGGAGGAGTTATCTAGCTTACGTAGTTGGTGGGATGTGTCTTGGTGTGTGGGAGGTGATTTTAATGTGGTGTGGTTTCCTTCTGAACGTTCGGGTTCTGCAAATTTCACTTCAACTATACATTGGTTTTTAGCTTTTATCTCCGAGCAAAGCCTTATTGACCTGCCTTTGGTTGGAGGGAGCTTCACTTGGTCTAATTCTAGAGAGGTTGCTTCAAGATCTAGATTGGACAGGTTTCTATTGTTAGCAGATTGGGAGGAGAAATTTCCATCTGTCTGTCAACGCCGTCTATCTAGGTTGCTTTTGGATCATTTTCCAATCCTTCTTGAGTTTGGGAATTTACATGGAAGCAAAAAACCTTTTAGGTTTGAGAACATGTGGTTAAACGATGAGGGTTTTTTAGAAAGGGTGAGTTCATGGTGGGAGTCCTATCTTTTCCAAGGAACTCCTAGTTATCCCTTGGCTAACAAACTGAAGATGTTGAAATTGGATTTGAAAAGATGGAACGTGGAGGAGTTTGGTAATATAGGTCTGAGGGTGCAGAATTTATAGAAGGATTTTAATGCGTTGGATGTTATTGAAGATGTCCAGGTTCTTACAGCGGAGGAAACTAGGGATAAGGATCGAATTCATGGAGAGCTAGAAAAAACAACTTTGTTGGAAGAAATTTGCTGGGGGCAGAAATCTAGGGCTCTTTTTCTTAAAGAGGGAGATAGGAACACAAAATTTTTTCATCGTATTGCAAATTCGCATAGAAGATGCAATACTATCGATAGGCTTATGGTGGATGGAGAGTTATCTACAGATCAAGGGATCATTGAGAGGTGCATTACTCATTTCTATAGGCAGTTGTACTTGGAGAATGAGGTCCACAGACCTCTTTTGGATAAGGTTGTTTTTTCTAGAATTTCTAAAGAAGATGCCACTTGGTTGGACAGACCTTTTGATGAGGAAGAAGTTTTTGGAGTGGTCCATGATTTCAAGGGTGATAAAGCGTCAGGTCCGGATGGTTTCACAATGGCATTTTTCCAGTCCTGTTGGAGCATGGTGAAAACAAATATTATGAATGTGTTTCATAATTTCCATGCCCACGTTGTGTTTGAAAAGAGCCTCAATGCTACTTTTCTTACTCTCATTCCTAAGAAATTTGAGAAAGCGTTTGATCTTGTGAATTGGAAGTTTCTCATGTTTCTGTTACAACAGTGTGGTTTTCCCGAAAAGTGGAGAAGGTGGATCAGGTGTTGTATATCAACTGTTAAATTCTCCATTTTGATCAATGGTAGCCCATCTAACTTTTTTGGGAATTCTAAGGGACTTCGGCAAGGTGATCCTTTATCCCCTTTTCTCTTTGATATTGTCATGGAGGCCTTGAGCCGTATGTTGGTTGCAGCTACTGCAGCAAGGCAGTTTTCGCTTCACAGTGAGGAATGTGACTGGTTCCTTGATGACGGTGTCTCACCTTTTGTTCGCCGATGATACACTTGTTTTCCTTGATGACAGTGTCTCACCTTTTGTTCGCCGATGATACACTTGTTTTCTGTGATGCTGATAGCAATCATATTACAGCCTTGCGTGGGATTCTCTCTAGATTTGAGGAGATGTCATGGTTAAAAATTAATTTAGGAAAGTCTGAATTGGTTCCAGTTGGGGATGTGCCCAATCTTCATGAGCTAGTGGAGATTTTGGGCTATAGGGAGTCTGCTCTTCCGCTGAAATATTTAGGTCTTCCATTGGGTGCTTCATTTAAAGATAAGACAATTTGGAATCCTATTTTGGAGAAGATGGAGCGAAGGCTAGCTGGTTGGAAGACGTTGTATTTATCCAAGGGGGTAAGGTTACCCTTATTAAGAGTACTCTCTCTAGCCTACCTACGTATTTCCTTTATCTTTTCCCTATTCCAAGCAAGGTGGCTAAGAGGATGGAGAAATTACAAAGAGATTTCCTTTGGACTGGTGTGGGGGACAATCATAAAATTCATTTAGTAAATTGGTCTAAGATATTTAGGCCAGTGAAGAATGGAGGGATAGGCATTACATGTTTGAGAAGGTTTAATTCTGTCTTATTAACCAAATGGTTGTGGTGCTATGGTTTGGAGACTGAAGCCCTTTGGAGAATGGTCATTGGGGCAAAGTATGGGAATGAGTAGGGTGGTTGGTGCACAAAAGCTGTGTCTAGGGCATATGGTGTTTGTTTGTGGAAGTTCATTCGGAGTGGCTGGTGGAATTCTTCCAAGTTCATTCGGTATGAAGTGGGTGATGGAACTCGTGTGAAGTTTTGGGATGATGTGTGGTGTAAGGATCGTCCTGTTAAGGAGGCGTTTCCAAATTTATATAATATTAGTAGGACAAGGAATGCTTCGGTCTTACTTGGGAAATGGTTATGGCATTGCGTGTAGGAAAGGGACATGTTGTGGGGGGTAGTGATTGATAACAAATATGGTGCTGCTTGGAGTGAGTTTTGCTTTGATGCAGTGAGGAGTCCATATGGGGCGTGTCAATTTGATTCGGGAAATGGTACCTGAATACGGTTTTGGTGTGGTGATGGGATTTTCAAATGGACAAATATGTTCAAATCAAATCGACAGTAGATCAGTGCATGATTTGGAGGTGAAATCTTTGAAACTCTTTCTAAATGAATTATATGCAATACACACTAATCAAGACAGTGAAGAGTGAGGACATAAAATGATTGGCTGCCTTCACCGAAGCATGGATTCTAAGTTAAAACCTACTACAATCTCACAAGCTTCGCCTAGGTCCTATAGTGGATCACCTCATGCTACATTGCACAGTTGCTTATTTGGGGTTGGTAAATTACTGATTTTTCCAAAAGTTTAAACTGTCAAGATAAATGGAGCTCATTTTTAACTTCTTTTTTTAACGCGAGGTACAGTAGAGACGCTGACAACATGATAAGTTACCGATTCTACCAAAAACTCAAAAAAGTAAACGAATTATAATAAGAGACCTTGAGTTCCAGGCAGTGCCGAAATCGGAGCTGAGCAACAAGAGAGCCTTACTATGCTTCATCACTTCACTCTCCAACCCATCACCGCCGTCGCCGAGTCTCTTGTACTCTTCCATTGCCGCAATAAAGGCACGCTTGGCAGCATTGTACAATGGCAGAACAGCCTGGGTCGAGACACCCAGCTTGTGATCCCTGCTCCAAAAGGTTGTACCATCCGAAATCGCAGCATCGCCTGTTGAGTCTTCAGTCAGCATCGCGAATTGGGTCGGGTGTACAAATCCAATTTCATCACTGTAAAGACTCCAAAAATGAAATTCAAAGTAAAATTTTCAATAGTTTGCTATAAGGGGAAAAAAATGAGAGGGATATGAGGTTTACATGAGAGGGTCCGATTCGAGGATGTGTTGGAATTGGAGCAAGAGATCCATGGAATTTGTGATTTTGAACTTCAATCCGGTGAGAGAGTTTTCTGTTTCTGTTTGGTTGCGGAGAAAGTACGTCAGGAAAAGTGCGGGGGAATGCCCAATTCAATTCAATATATGATTATCGTCTGGAGTGGCCACCATAAAATATGAGTTTTTCTTTTTCTTTTTTAAATAAAAATTTTTTAAGGATAATTCTTAATCTAAGAACTCTGATCCAAACATGGTGAAAAACACAAAATGCAATTAAAGCTGGACAAAGCTTTCTGTACCGCGGAAAGAATTAGACCTGTAAAAAAATCTCAAATACGCTCATTTATTCGAAATTAATTTATAATATATGTCCTATATGCAAAAACAAAACAAAAAAAACAGTTTAATGTGCCCATTTAGAACATTTTATTTAGCTGAAAGTGTAAAAGAAATGTAAAAAAATAAGCTAAATAATATGGACTTATAAATAGTATCAAAAAATATAACTTATGAATAAATAGTATCAAAAAATATAACTTATGAATAATATCAAAAAGTGCAGCAAAACCCATGAATAATAGTAAAAATAAGATAAAAATGGAGATAATGGTCTGTTTGGGATCCGCTGAAAACTTTTTACTAAAAGTACTATAGATATAAGTAAAAATTATCTAAAATAGTACAGTAAGACTCATGAAGTGCAATGGAGTCTATGAATAGTAACAAAAATAAACTGAATAGTAAAATAAGCTGGTTTTTTAAATGAGAGTCAAACACACATTAAGGGTCTGTTTGAATATCGTTTATTGCTAAAAATTGAAAATACTATAACAAAATAATTTTTAAATGTGTGAATAATGCTATGAAACCCATTTTTAATGAAAGTTTTTAATGTTTTTCTGATTTTTTTTTCTTTTTTTTGGTTAATTGCATTCTTTAGCACAATATGAGTTTTCATTGTTGTTTTCATGTGTTTTACAACACCTACAAAGGTGCTAAAATAAGATTTGAAATACATCGAAATTATAATTAAAATATATATATCTTTTTTTTTAGGGTGAAATATGCCATATTCTCATTAAAAGTCAAGGAAATTGAATTAAAACAAAGAGGACATGCAAAATACAAAAAACCCACTAACACTTTGACCTATCAACTAGTACGTGGTGTTGTAGCATTGGGGGTTTTATCCTATTCTAGAACTGAGTTGTCCTAGAATCTCTAGCCAACTTCGCCAACTCATGTGCCACTCTGTTGTAATCCCTTTTCACGTGCTTAACCTTCCAACTATCAACAGAACTAAGCAAATAAAGGATCCCTTGGATAATTGGCCTTAGATCTCCATGGAGGGAGTTCAATGAAATGGCTTGAACAACCAAGAGAGAGTCAGATTCTAGTATAACCCCGTGTGTGCATCATTTGGCGGGCTAAAAGCATTCCTTCTTCGGGAGCCAAAGCTTTAGTGACCTCCACTCCATACGTAACAGACAGCAACTTGGCACTTGCTGCCACCACCATACCTCTGCAGTCTCTGATTACCACCCCTACACTCAAGGGTCTAACATCTTCAGAAGTGGCCCCATCAACATTTATTTTATATATCCCAGGAGGTGGCGCTACCCAACCAACCTCAGAAGGTTATTGCCTAAGGAGATTAATAGTTACTGCCACTTTATAGTCACTTTGAAAACGTCATGCAAAACTCCATATTTGGGATGATAGGAGGCCTTGAAACTTACGAACCATTTGGTTTCGGTTGTACCAGATCGACCAAGAAGTGACAAACAAAGTTTCCAAGTCATGGCTAGTACCAGATTCCAGAATTTGCAATGCAACATCCACTAAGTCATGTGTTCCAGCCAACATGTTTATTGGGCAAGACTGCCAATTCCACCATACATCACATATTTTTCCACAATAGAGCAATGCATGCTCTGTACTTTCTATAGCTTTCTCATAGAGATGGCATTTTGCATCAACCTCAATTCCCCATCTTTCCATGTTTAGGCGTGTTGGCAACCCATTCACATAGGCTCTCTGGGCAAAGATTCTCACCTTGGTTGGAAGCTTGAGGTGCCACATCTTCCTAAAAAATGGGGCTCTATAGTCTCTAGTTGAACACTCTCCCAAGCCAGGCTCTTCAACCAACAGCAAGGCCACACAGTAGGCACTTTTTACAGTGAATACACTTTTTTTGTTCGCCACCCAGATAATACTATCATCTGACAAATTATAACTCAAGGGTTTATTAAGGATAGTTTCTGCCTCATCGGGATAAAATAGTACTCTAACTCTATCACTCCTCCACCATCTAGTATTCTAGTCAATAAGAGATGAGACCATTGGAAAGTCATCAATATCTTATGGGGGGGGGGAGCAAACCTTATAGGTGGTTGGGGTGGGGAGCCAATGACATGTGAATATTGTGCTTTGTAGAAACGATACAAAACAATTAATTTACAGTTAAAAACTATTTTACCTATGACTCCACGCCTGATCACTTTTGGGTGAACATGAAAGAACAAGAGCTGACAACAGAAGTTCACCCATATACATTGAGAGCTGCTGCTTCTTAGACACAACTAGCTTCCTGCATTATGCATAAGACATCGCAATAGGAGTGAGGATCAATAATGGAAGCAATACAAATGTAATTCAATGAATTTAAATACAACACAAATACACTTCAAAGTTATGCAAGAGCAGAGAGGGGTCTGAAGTCAGTCAGTTTATTGTAGAAAAGCCCATGCTTGAAATTGGGTTCTATTCAATATGACGCATGAACCCCTCGATGGAGTACATACCTCATCTGAAAAGGAAGTGTGTACAAAATACTCCTAGGGAATTACATTTTAAAAGAGAGAATTTGTAAAACTTACTATTGAATTCGTATAACTAATTCCACAACTGTAGATAGCGAGAGGCATAATTTTCATTTGGTCAAATGACATATTATATGTGAACCTATTCAAAATGGGGATTTGGGGATTGGGAAACTTCTAGCTTTCAACCAAGACTTTTTTGATAAGTAACATAAAAATTTTATTAAAAACACACAGCCCAGTACATAGGAAATGTACAAAAAGGCAAAAAATCAAGAAACCAAATTACAATGATCTAGCAACGCAGGAAGGGAAATACAAGAAAAAGATGGTAAAACAAGACACCATTCGAGAAGGGTAAAAAAGAAGAAAGACTTAAGCTCAATAATGGACCGTTCACGGCCCTCAAAGCTTCTAGAATTCCACTCTTGCCAAATACACCACATCAAATAGTGCGGCACAAACCTCCAAATAACTATATTACGATGACGCCTGAAATTGCATGTCCAACAATCCAACAAATCCACTACTCTTTGAAGCATCACCCAACAAATACCAAACAAGCAAAAGATCATACTCCACATCTTAAAAGCTATAGGACAGTGAAGGAGGAGATGATCTACAGATTCCTCACACCTTTTGCACATAAAACACCACTCAAGGACAACAAAATGCCTCTTCTGAAGGTTCTCTATGGTTAGAATCTTGCCTAAAGCCACAGTCCAAGAGAAAAAAGCTACCTAAGGAGGAACCTTCGATTGCCACACCATTTTTTAAGGGAAAGAAATGCCAATGGGATGGGAAATAGAATGATAATACCCACTCACCTTGAAACCTCGACTACTAGCTGGCTTCCAACAAAGATTGTCAGAACCAACACCCCGCACCTTTGTGGAATAGATCAAACCCATAAACGAAACCAAAGATTGTGGGTGAGGCTTGGGACTCTGATGAGGGGCTGTTGGATGGGGAACATTTAGGTGAACCATTAGAAGTGGCACCTTGGGCAATGGATAATTTAGTGGTTACGGAGATTACTAAAGTTGAGGAGATAGGGCGTAAGGGAGATGTAGATAACGCCAAGTTGTCAAAATGGGTAATTGATAGAATTAAAGCTTTCCAGAAATCTGTTGGGACCTCGCTTGAGGGTTTCAAAGAACAAGTTACAGGTTTGCTCTTAGCTTTAGAAGCTCGAAGAAATAAGCGGATGCTTGATGTAGCTTCTAAGAGGAAGATAGGTAAGGCTAGGCACAAAGGGCATCGTGAATTAAAGAGTTTAATGAGTTCATGGGGTGATGAGAATGAATCAGAAAGGAACAAGGTTGCTAGTAGGGATCGGGCTGTTGTAGTGCATCAATGAATTTGAGAATTGTTTCATGGAATGTGAGAGGGTTGAATGAGCAGGATAAGCAGCTACGGGTTAGAAATTTGATCCGAAAGTGGAAAGCAGATATTGTTTGTCTGCAGGAAACTAAGATGGAGTTAATTAATAGAGGTGTCATTTGTAGTTTGTGGGGAGGTCAACATGTAGATTGGCTCTACTTAGGCTCTTTGGGTTGTGGATAAGGTGGAGGAAGCGGTGGGTCGTTTTTTAGTCTCTTGTAAATTCTAAAATGTGGTGGATCATTTTGTTTGGGCTTTCATTTGTGTTTATGGTCCCAATAGTGATAGAGATAGAAGTTTCTTATGGGAGGAGTTATCTAGCTTACGTAGTTGGTGGGATGTGTCTTGGTGTGTGAGAGGTGATTTTAATGTGGTGTGGTTTCCTTCTGAACGTTCGGGTTCTGCAAATTTCACTTCAGCTATACGTTGGTTTTTAGCTTTTATCTCCGAGCAAAGCCTTATTGACCTGCCTTTGGTTGGAGGGAGCTTCACTTGGTCTAATTCTAGAGAGGTTGCTTCAAGATCTAGATTGGACAGGTTTCTATTGTTAGCAGATTGGGAGGAGAAATTTCCATCTGTCTGTCAACGCCGTCTATCTAGGTTGCTTTTGGATCATTTTCCAATCCTTCTTGAGTTTGGGAATTTACATGGAGGCAAAAAACCTTTTAGGTTTGAGAACATGTGGTTAAAGGATGAGGGTTTTTTAGAAAGGGTGAGTTCATGGTGGGAGTCCTATCTTTTCCAAGGAACTCCTAGTTATGCCTTGGCTAACAAACTGAAGATGTTGAAACTGGATTTGAAAAGATGGAATGTGGAGGAGTTCGGTAATATAAGTCTGCGGGTGCAGAATTTATGGAAGGAATTTAATGCGTTGGATGTTATTGAAGATGTCCAGGTTCTTACAGCGGAGGAAATAGGGATAAGGATCGAATTCGTGGAGAGCTAGAAAAAACAACTTTGTTGGAAGAAATTTGCTGGGGGCAGAAATCTAGGGCTCTTTTTCTTAAAGAGGGAGATAGGAACACAAAATTTTTTCATCGTATTGCAAATTTGCATAGAAGATGCAATACTATCGATAGGCTTATGGTGGATGGAGAGTTATCTACAAATCAAGGGATCATTGAGGGGTGCATTACTCATTTCTATAGGCAGTTGTACTTGGAGAATAAGGTCCACATACCTCTTTTGGATAAGGTTGTTTTTTCTAGAATTTCTAAGGAATATGCCACTTGGTTGGACAGACCTTTTGAAGAGGAAGAAGTTTTTGGAGTGGTCCATGATTTCAAGGGTGATAAAGCGTCAGGTCCGGATGGTTTCACAATGGCATTTTTCTAGTCCTGTTGGAGCATGGTGAAAACAGATATTGTGAATGTGTTTCATAATTTTCATGCCCACGTTGTGTTTGAAAAGAGCCTCAATGCTACTTTTCTTGCTCTCACTCCTAAGAAATTTGAGAAAGCGTTTGATCTTGTGAATTGGGAGTTTCTCATGTTTCTGTTACAACAGTGTGGTTTTCCCGAAAAGTGGAGAAGGTGGATCAGGTGTTGTATATCAACTGTTAAATTCTCCATTTTGATCAATGGTAGCCCATCTGACTTTTTTGGGAGTTCTAAGGGACTTCGGCAAGGTGACCCTTTATCCCCTTTTCTCTTTGATATTGTCATGGAGGCCTTGAGCCGTATGTTGGTTGCAGCTACTGCAGCAACGCAGTTTTCGCTTCACAGTGGGGAATGTGACTGGTTCCTTGATGACGGTGTCTCACCTTTTGTTCGCCGATGATACACTTGTTTTCTGTGATGCTGATAGCAATCATATTACAGCCTTGCGTGGGATTCTCTCTAGATTTGAGGAGATGTCATAGTTAAAAATTAATTTAGGAAAGTCTGAATTGGTTCCAGTTGGGGATGTGCCTAATCTTCATGAGCTAGTGGAGATTTTGGGCTATAGGGAGTCTGCTCTTCTGCTGAAATATTTAGGTCTTTTATTGGGTGCTTCATTTAAAGATAAGACAATTTGGAATCCTATTTTGGAGAAGATGGAGCGAAGGCTAGCTGGTTGGAAGAGGTTGTATTTATCCAAGGGGGGTAAGGTTACCCTTATTAAGAGTACTCTCTCTAGCCTACCTACGTATTTCCTTTATCTTTTCCCTATTCCAAGCAAGGTGGCTAAGAGGATGGAGAAATTACAAAGAGATTTCTTTTGGACTGGTGTGGGGGACAATCATAAAATTCATTTAGTAAATTGGTCTAAGATATGTAGGCCAGTGAAGAATGGAGGGATAGGCATTACATGTTTGAGAAGGTTTAATTCTGTCTTATTAGCCAAATGGTTGTGGCGCTATGGTTTGGAGACTGAAGCCCTTTGGAGAATGGTCATTGGGGCGAAGTATGGGAATGAGTGGGGTGGTTGGTGCACAAAAGCTGTGTCTAGGGCATATGGTGTTTGTTTGTGGAAGTTCATTCGGAGTGGCTGGTGGAATTCTTCCAAGTTCATTCGGTATGAAGGGGGTGAAGGAACTCGTGTGAAGTTTTGGGATGATGTGTGGTGTAAGGATCGTCCTATTAAGGAGGCATTTCCAAATTTATATAATATTAGTAGGACAAGGAATGCTTCGGTCTTACTTGGGAAATGGTTATGGCACTGCGTGTAGGAAAGGGACATGTTGTGGGGGGTAGTGATTGATAACAAATATGGTGCTGCTTGGAGTGAGTTTTGCTTTGATGCAGTGAGGGGTCCATATGGGGCGTGTCAATTTGATTCGGGAAATGGTACCTGAATATGGTTTTGATGTGGTGATGGGATTTTCAAATGGACAAATATGTTCAAATCAAATCATCAGTAGATCAGTGCATGATTTGGAGGTGAAATCTTTGAAACTCTTTCTAAATGAATTATATGCAATACACACTAATCAAGACAGTGAAGAGTGAAGACATAAAATGATTGGCTGCCTTCACCAAAGCATGGATTCTAAGTTAAAACCTACTACAATCTCACAAGCTTCGCCTAGGTCCTATAGTGGATCACCTCATGCTACATTGCACAGTTGCTTATTTGGGGTTGCTAAATTACTAATTTTTCCAAAAGTTTAAACTATCGAGATAAGTGGAGCTCATTTTTAACGTTTTTTTAAACGCGAGGTACAGTAGAGACGCTGACAACATGATAAATTACCGATTCTACCAAAAACTCAAAAAAGTAAACTGAATTATAATAAGAGACCTTGAGTTCCAGGCAGTGCCGAAATCGGAGCTGAGCAACAAGAGAGCCTTACTATGCTTCATCACTTCACTCTCCAACCCATCATCGCCGTCGCCGAGTCTCTTGTACTCTTCCATTGCCGCAATAAACGCACGCTTGGCAGCATTGTACAATGGCAGAACAGCCTGGGTCGAGACACCCAGCTTGTGATCCCTGCTCCAAAAGGTTGTACCATCCGAAATCGCAGCATCGCCTGTTGAGTCTTCAGCCAGCATCGCGAATTGGGTCGGGTGTACAAATCCAATTTCATCACTGTAAAGACTCCAAAAATGAAATTCAAAGTAAAATTTTCAATATTTTGCTATAAGGGGAAAAAAATGAGAGGGATATGAGGTTTACATGAGAGGGTCCGATTCGAGGATGTGTTGGAATTGGAGCAAGAGATCCATGGAATTTGTGATTTTGAACTTCGATCCGGTGAGAGAGTTTTCTGTTTCTGTTTCTGTTTGGTTGCGGAGAAAGTACGTCAGGAAAAGTGCGGGGGAATGCCCAATTCAATTCAATATATGATTATCGTCTGGAGTGGCCACCATAAAATGAGTTTTTCTTTTTCTTTTTTAAATAAAAAAATTTTTAAGGATAATTCTTAATTTAAGAACTCTGATCCAAACATGGTGAAAAACACAAAATGCAATTAAAGCTGGACAAAGCTTTCTGTACCGCGGAAAGAATTAGACCTGTAAAAAAAACTCTCAAATACGCTCATCTATTCGAAATTAATTTATAATATATGTCCTATATGCAAAAACAAAACAAAAAAAAACAGTTTAATGTGCCCATTTAGAACAGTTTATTTAGCTGAAAGTGTAAAAGAAATGTAAAAAAATAAACTGAATAGTACGGACTCATAAATAGTATCAAAAAATATAACTTATGAATAGTATCAAAAAGTGCAGTAAAACCCATAAATAATAGTAAAAATAAGCTGAAAGTGGAGATAATGGTTTGTTTGGGATCCGCTGAAAACTTTTTACTAAAAGTACTATAGATATAAGTAAAAATTATCTAAAATAATACAGTAGGACTCATGAAGTGCAATGGAGTCTATGAATAGTAACAAAAATAAACTGAATAGTAAAATAAGCTGGCTTTTTAAATGAGAGTCAAACACACATTAAGGGTCTATTTGAATACCGTTTATTGCTGAAAATTGAAAACACTATAACAAAATAATTTTTAAATGTGTGAATAGTGCTATGAGACCCATTTTTAATGAAAGTTTTTAATGTTTTTCTGTTTTTTTTTTTTTTTTTGGGGTTAATTGCATTCTTTAGCACAATATGAGTTTTCATTGTTGTTTTCATGTGTTTTACAACACCCACAAAGGTGCTAAAATAAGATTTGAAATACATCGAAATTATAATTAAAATATATATCTTTTTTTTTAAGGGTGAAATATGCCATATTCTCATTAAAAGTCAAGGAAATTGAATTACAACAAAGAGGACATGCAGAATACAAAAAAACCCACTAACACTTTGACCTATCAACTAGTACGTGGTGTTGTAGCATTGGGGGTTTTATCCTATTCTAGAACTGAGCTGTCCTAGAATCTCTAGCCAACTTCGCCAACTCATGTGTCACTCTGTTGTAATCCCTTTTCACGTGCTTAACCTTCCAACTATCAACAGAACTAAGCAAATAAAGGATCCCTTGGATAATTGGCTTTAGATCTCCATGGAGGGAGTTCGATGAAATGGCTTGAACAACCAAGAGAGAGTCTGATTCTAGTATAACCCCGTGTGTGCATCATTTGGCGGGCTAAAAGCATTCCTTCTTCGGGAGCCAAAGCTTTAGTGACCTCCACTCCATACGTAACAGACAGTAACTTGGCACTTGCTGCCACCACCATACCTCTGCAGTCTCTGATTACCACCCCCACACTCAAGGGTCTAACATCTTCAGAAGTGGCCCCATCAACATTTATTTTATATATCCCAGAAGCTGGTGCTGCCCAACCAACCTCAGAAGGTTATTGCCTAATGAGATTAATAGTTACTGCCACTTTATAGTCACTTTGAAAACGTCGTGCAAAACTCCAAATTTGGGATGATGGGAGGCCTTGAAACTTATGAACCATTTGGTTTCGATTGTACCAGATCGACCAAGCAGTGACAAACAAAGTTTCCAAGTCATGGCTAGTACCAGATTCCAGAATTTGCAATGCAACATCCACTAAGTCATGTGTTCCAGCCAACATGTTTATTGGGCAAGACTGCCAATTCCACCATACATCACATATTTTTCCACAATAGAGCAATGCATGCTCTGTACTTTCTATAGCTTTCTCATAGAAAGGGCATTTTGCATCAACCTTAATTCCCCATCTTTCCATGTTTAGACGTGTTGGCAACCCATTCACATAGGCTCTCTGGGCAAAGATTCTCACCTTGGTTGGAAGCTTGAGGTGCCATATCTTCCTAAAAAATAGGGCTCTATAGTCTCTAGTTGAACACTCTCCCAAGCCAGGCTCTTCAACCAACAGCAAGGCCACATAGTAGGCACTTTTTACAGTGAATACACTTTTTTTGTTCGCCACCCAGATAATACTATCATCTGACGAATTATAACTCAAGGGTTTATTAAGGATAGTTTCTGCCTCATCGGGATAAAATAGTACTCTAACTCTATCACTCCTCCACCATCTAGTATTCTAGTCGATAAGAGATGAGACCATTGGAAAGTCATCAATATCTTGTGGGGGGGAGCAAACCTTATAGGTGGTTGGGGTAGGGAGCCACTTATCCTTCCATATGTGAATCATCTTTCCATTTCCTACCCTCATCTAGTGCCCTTCCTTATAACTTCCAAACTGTTATAGATACTTCACCAAGCATAAGAGGGATTACATCTCATTTTCGCTCCAAGGACATCACTAATGGGGTAATATTTAGCTTTGTAGATTCGAGCCACTAGGGAGCTTGGGTTAGTCAATAGATGCCAACCTTGCTTTGCTATCATGGCAAAGTTGAAGGCTTGAAGATTGCAGAATCCCATGCCTCCTTGTAATTTGGATTTGCACATTTTCTTCCACCCTATCCAAGATATCTTTGCCTCTTGATCCCTTTGACCCCACTAGAAATTCTTCATCATCCTTTCCAACTCATCACATAGGCCCTTTAAGAGCATAAAGCAACTCATGGTATACGTTGGGATTGCTTGTGCTACTGCCTTAATTAGGATTTCCTTGCCACCCATTGATAACATTTTCTCTTTCCAACTTGAGAGTTTTTTCCCCACCTTCTCTTTTATTTCTGCAAAGAATTGGTTCTTTGATCTCCCAATTATAGACGGGAGACCAAGGTATTTACCGTGCCTTAAGTCCTGCATAGGGCCAAGAATGTCTAAGACCTCATTTCTTATGTCAGGTGTTATGTTTTGGCTAAAGAACACTGAAGATTTATCTGCATTAATCTTCTGCCCAGATGCCATCTTATAGTGCTCCAAAATTTCTACTAACTTGTAGCACTCCTGCCTATTTGCCTTATAGAACAATAGACTATCATCTGCAAAGAAGAGGTGGGTGACTTTAGGACATCCTCTGCAAATGGAGATATCATTGAGCCTCTGGTTGGTGTTCGCATCCACAATAAGGGCTGAAAAAGTCTCTATGCGCAACAGGAAGAGATAGGAAGAAAGTGGTCTTCTTGTCTTAGCCCTTTGATGGAGTGATGCAACCATGATCTTCATCGTTAATCAGAACAGAGTATATTGTCAAAGGCCACAAGAATATTGTTAGTTATTAGGTGCTCTGACAAGAAGGCACTTTGATTTTCTGATATGATTTGAGGGAGGATAGCTTTGAGGCGGTTTGCAAAAACTTTGGATATCAGCTTGTAGGCTACATTATTGAGACTGATGGGGTGAAAATCTTTCATCTTGGAAGGACTTTTAACTTTTGGCACAAGAGCTATGTTAGTTCTATTAATTTCAGCCAAAGAAGCATTTGAATTAAGCACGTTAAGAACCATGTTAGCAATATCAAGCCCAACAATATTCCAATACTTTTGGTAAAAAATAGCTAACATACCGTTTGGGCTAGGAGCTTTTGTGGGGTGCATTTGTTATAGTGCTGTTCTGACTTTCTCCATAGTAAAATCATGAGTTAGCTTATTATTCATTTCACTCATGACCTTGACTGGGATTAGATTTGTCACTTCATCAACTTTGGTTGGATGCGTGGTTGTATATATGTCTTCAAAATATGCTATGGCAGTTGCCGCAATGCTTTCTCTATTATTACACCATAACCTTTCCTCATTCCATAACTCGCTGATAGTGTTCTTCCTTCTTCTCTCGAAGGCACAGTATGAAAATACTTTGTATTACGGTCTCCCTCTCCCAACCATTGAACCCTCGATCTATGTTGCCACCATACTTCCTCTTCATCCAACAACTCATTGATTTTTTTTCCTCAGCCTTTTGATCTCTGCCCCATTCTGTCCATCAATATCATTCTTTGTTAGTTCCCCCAAAGCTTCTTTCTTTTCTTTGATCTTCTTCAGGATTCGCCCAAAGGCAGCCTTGCTCCAGTTTGTTAAGGTTGTAGCACATTGCTTAAGCCCTTCAGTAATCTCACTTGGATTACTTCTATTAGCGCCATCATTCCAAATTTCCTCAATTACTTCTTTACAATCTGCCATTCTCATCCACATAGCTTCAAAATGAAACATATGGTTTCTTCGATGACTAATAGTACTAGTTTCAGCAAGTAGTAGTGGACTATGGTCTGATATTGTATCAGTTAGGTGGTGTACATTTATATTATGGAAGTATTGCACCCGCTCCATTGTTGCGAAAGCACAGTCTAGCCTTAAGTAAACTCTGACTTTTCCTTCCTATTGGTTGCACCAAATGAAGTCTGAGCCATGATATCCTATATCTTTGAATCCACACTGGTCAATTACCTTTTTAAAAGCTTCCATCTGCTGCCACGATCTCAGGGCACCACCCAATTTCTCCTCCCTTGATGGAATCTTATTAAAATCACCCAAGCACAACCAAGGGAGATGGAATTGGTTGTTTAAAGTATCAAGGAAATTCCAAGATTCCTTTTGTCGGTGTGTTTCAGAATGCCCATAGAAACCCGTAATCCTCCACTTGAAACCACTCTTTTCTTCTGTGACTACTGCGGTAATATGGTGCCTTGAATAACTCTTAATTTCCAGGTCGGTTCTTCTTCTCCAAAGCATTTCTAAAGCTCCTCCTTTTCCCTTGTTTTGAACATAAAAACTGTTTTCAAATTCAATCCTTGCTTTCACTCTCTGAATACCTTTATTTTTCTTCTTTGTCTCCGATAAGAAGACCATCTTAGGATCCCAGCGTTGCACAAGATCATGCAACGCACCAACTGACCAGGGGTTCCACAGCTTCTAACAGTTCCAACATAGGGCTATCATGGCTCTCGGCGATGCTGCCTAGCAACCACTGTCGTTTCATCAGACATGAGTACGTCACAAATAAAGTCATCCTCACAGTTCTTCTTTCTTTTCCTCTCCACCTTCATATCTAACTTCTCTATTATCCCATGCCTTTTTGTTCCAATTCCATCTCAGGCTATCTTCAATTCAGTTCCAACCAGGCCTTTTTCTCTTACTAGTTGCTTCCACCTTCCTTTTTCTTTGGGCTTCTTATCTTTGTTTTGACCCAAATCTAGTAGTCCTACTACATCCTTTTCATTTGAGACTTGTTTGGGCTTCAGTGGGCTTGTTACTCCAGCCTCCTCGACTATTTTTGTTTTTTGTAGGCCCACTACTGAAGTTTCGTCCATACCCACTTTTTTTTTTCCTTTCACTCTAGCAAAAACTAGAACTTCCTATGGCCCACATACAACTTCTCCCTACCCCATGTTAGGTGAGCTCCTTTCAAAGTTGTCCCATCTGACAGGGTGACAAGCTACCTGACAACCTGATCCACCATCACCACCTTGAGCACCCCAATCTTCAACTTTTCCAGTTCCTTGGTTCCTGCCTGATTTTTGGGCTTCACCGCTACTAGTAGCCGTCACGTCCTTTATCATCATCATCAGAGGTTGTGAGCGGGTTCTCTCGCTCTCACCATTTGACAAAGCACTTTCATTTTTTCTGGTTTTTATTTTTTCATGACTCCCATTGTAATTCCCATTGGCCCTAAGCCATTCCCCATATTGATACTCTATTTCTTGCCCTTCTGTTGTCTGTAAGCAGTGTCGATCATCATGGCCCATCCTTCCACAAACATAGCAGATAGATGGGAGTCTCTCATTTTTTAAGGTGATCCATACCTTTTCCTTCTCCATATTCATTATATATCCCCCACACTGAAGTGGCTTATCAATTTGAAGATCAACTCAAATTCGCAAGAACTTGGCTTGGTCTGATTGCCATGACCTTCTATCCGTTTCCACATAGTTTTCTATTTTGTTTCCAATGTCTTTGCTTGTTTCTTCCAACATAAGCTCAAAGGCTAGCCCCCACACTTGAACCCAAAGGGTGAGTGTCTAAAGACTATATTAGCAGCTGATAACCCTTTTCTCAATTGGCATAAAAGCAATAAATTATTATTGAAATTCCAAGGACCATTCTTCTCTACACATTTCATTTGATCCTTAGAGCTAAATTTGAACTGGAGTATACCATTACCCACCTCTAATATTCTCATATCTGAACCCATTTTCTAGACAAATATCAAAGTACTTTTTAAGGCTTGTTGATTTTGTTGCTTGTTTGATAGAAGCCTTCCAAAGAGACTTAGGTAGAATTCCTCTAGAAGCTCAGCTCGGCTTTGGGCTGTGATTTGGATGCTTTCCTCTTCTTCTTTAGTGAGTTGCAGATTTTGTAGCCTGTCTAGGACAGCTTGCTCCATTCCAGTGAACTATAGTTTGACTATATCCTATTACTGAGTTTAGGATAGTCATAGGAGAGCCAGGGAGAGAGAACCCTTACTCAAGAGAGAAAAAAACTCCTACTTGGGAGAGTTTTTAGTTGATTACTGGCACTGCGTGTATATATATCTTGAAGTATGTGGACTAAGGATGGTACACTTGCTTTGGTAGGGGTACTGTAACGTCCCAGTCAGTTAAAAAAAAAAAAAAAGAGGTGTAAGATCGGTTTTTTTTTTTTGGTTCCCACATGCCCCACCTAACCCACTACCCACCACTCATTTCAATCCATCTCACCCTCTCATATCCGGCCATATCTCTCATTTGTTCCTTTTTCTTTTCTTTTCACTTAAACACACTCCTCTCTACTCTTATATCCTCTCTCACCAGTGCTTCCATGCCACCACCACCACTATTTTCACCATCATTTTTCTAGCAAGACCACCGGAAAAATCCTTAGGAATCCCTAAGCATCATCATCCCTTTATTTGAGGTAAAATTTTCTATGCTTTTTGGTGGGTTTAATATTTTGCTTGAAGTTATATTTTTATCTAAGCTTTAATAATGATACCCATGTAATTTATGAGCATTGGAAGTGATATTTATGTGTTTTTATGTATGGCTTTTGCATTGGTTGAATTATTTGACGAGTGGGTTTATGGTTTGTGTTAATGATGACTATTTAAGGTTTATGTATGGTGTAAAATTTAGGGGTTTTGAGTTATAACGTGTGATAGTTGGTAAGTCTAATTTTTCCATTGTCATTGGGTTTATTTGGAGTTAGTTAAAGTTCTAAATTTTTTGTCTTGGAGGATATTTTGATTTTACTTTCATGTGTCTCTTAATGATGTAGTGTAAATTTTATAGAAGCTAGTCATGATGTTTGAGATGATATTAAGTGGGTTAAATTTATAAATTGAAGTTTATACCTTGTGAATCAATTTGTTGAGAAACTTTAGAAGTAGAATATATTATTATTGATGAGATTAAATACTAGGCTTGTTTAATTAAGTGCTTATTTGGCAATTCCTAATTATAGCTAGATACAATTTCAAGCTCTATGCTTATTATAATAGGTTTACTTGATATTGTTTAAGTTCTAGCTAATCTCCTTGGAGCTTGGAGAATTAGGCTTTTGCGGTTGCAAGGTAAGTAGCTTTTTAATGAGATTTTTATTTATAAATTGAAGTTTATACCTTGTGAATCAATTTGTTGAGAAACTTTAGAAGTAGAATATATTATTATTGATGAGATTAAATACTAGGCTTGTTTAATTAAGTGCTTATTTGGCAATTCCTAATTATAGCTAGATAAAATTTCAAGCTCTATGCTTATTATAATAGGTTTACTTGATATTGTTTAAGTTCTAGCTAATCTCCTTGGAGCTTGGAGAATTAGGCTTTTGCGGTTGCAAGGTAAGTAGCTTTTTAATGAGATTTTTTAAAAATAACCATGTTGCATAAATGTTGTTTTTGGGGTTAGACACACTTTTAGAAACTACCTATGGAGACTATATTTTTGTAAAAACTACTGTGTTGTAACCTTAATATATATATATATATGATTATATATATAAAAATGCATAATTTTTGGTATTTGCATTTGGGGAAATGCATGAATTGGTGATATGAAAAAATGAGCATATTTTATTTAATTTTTGATAAGGAAATCATGGATTTTATGGTATATTATAAAATTTAAAAATGCTTATCTTGTCTTGTTATGTGGGAAATTGATAGAAAATCTCTTGACAATAATGAAGTAGAAAACCTTACAAACTTTGTAGAGGTTAGATGATTTAGGGTTTTTCTGAAACTACCTGGATATAAACTATGTGTTTCAAAGTATATGTAACTTGTGAGTTTTATGTAGTTTTAACACCATGTCATATGTGATTTTTCGGTGATCACCCGATTTGGTCTCCGTAGTCTTTGTGACAATGGAATCAAATCCAAGTCAATGCCCTTTCACTTTAGATGACGCGTTCTTTTTTGCTGCCCATGGGGGAAAGAGATTCCTTGATTGTGTGTGGGTGAGGCTACTGCTCATGGGGCCAAGAGACCACATGCAAGAGATGTCCTATTTGACACGCTTTCTCTGTTGCCTATGGGGGAAGAGAAAAACCTTGAGGGTATGAGTGAGGCTGCTGTCTATGGGGCCAAGAGTTTGCATACCAAAGAGGACAATATCATGCCAGTTGTGAATGGGTGGATCCCCTGACCGGTCTATGTGATTGTGTAGTATATTTGTGATAATTTACCTTATGTTAGATATTATGACTTTGAAAATTATATTATTGGTGCTCACAAATTATGTTATATAGTTTCAAGGTATTTATTTTGAGAAACTTTGTGTTTCATTATTAAATCATTCTTGTCATAGCATATTATTATTATTGAAAATGAAACTTGTATTTTCCCCACTTCCATTAATTATGCTACTTACTGGGCTCTGTTTCATTCTATTATTTTATAAACTTTTCAGAGTAAGCAACAATCTTTTGAGACAACTTTTTGGTGGCTAACAGTAGTTAGACTAACTACTAATGAAGGCTGAATTTTTGTAATGGAGATATTAGATGATGTACATTGTAGAATAGACTTGACTAATTCTTTTGTATATTATAGTAGTTGTGACTTTATTCCCACTGATGGGACAAGCTGATGATATGTAATTATTTATTCAGACTTCTATTCTTTTGTGGCCAATGGTCCTTGTAATTAATGCTTAGAGCTCTGACTTACTTTAAGAGTATATTCAATGAAATTATTATGATAATTCTTGATGTTGATACTTGATATGATTGATGTAGATTGAATTGTCAAAAAGAAAAAATCTATAGGTACTTTGAAACGTCTTTTTCATGCTTTGGACCCCTTTGGGGTTTGGGATGTGATAGGTACACTTTGGTCCTAGTTAGGGTACACCTTCCTTATGTGGCATATGTTGACTACATTTAAAACTCCATAAATTAACTCCTTCATAAGCATGATTAATATCTGAATATGGGAGAAGAGGATAATTTCCATAAAATGAATAGTGTGTGATCTTTTAATATGAATGAAGTTTAACTACAACCATCAATATGAAGATGTCATGTATTCACTTATTAAATCACACTTAAGTGATTGTATACAAGGATATTGGACTCTCTTCTATTATCTTAAAGGGAGATTTAGAGATTATTATCAACTTTTTGAAGAATGAATGTGTCTTTTGCTGCTTATGGTCATTTGATTGAAGAGGCAAAAACTATTTCAAGTTCCTTTGCTGATTGTAGTTTTTCACATATTAAAATACAGTAATTCTGCCACTCATCATATTGCTAGACAGCTAGACACGTTAGAATAATTAAGTTATGAGTTTTGAAATTTGAACCTTTCCCATTTATGGCATGAAAGTTTTATATAATGATTGATCTATCAACTAAAAGCTTTTTTGATTTTTAGTTTGAATGGTTTCACATGATCAATTGGCCTAAATCCTTGGAATTAACTTCAAAATTCATCATAGGGTTGATTAGCTTAAAACCCGGTCTTGAATGGTTGATTTATTTAGAATAAATAAGGATAGCTAACGTTAATAACCGATTTTGGTTTTAAATAGTTGATAGATTTGAAACTAACTGGGTAATCAATTCCAATTCTATAATTTTATTGACTGGTTTGAATTTATAAATTTGACATGTGTGACTAATGCAACCCATGATTATAAATTATAATCTAATATGTGTAGACTGTAAAGAGTATATTCAATGAAATTATTATGATAATTCTTGATGTTGATACTTGATATGATTGATGTAGATTGAATTGTCAAAAAGAAAAAATCTATAGGTACTTTGAAATGTCTTTTTCATGCTTTGGACCCCTTTGGGGTTTGGGATGTGACAGGTACACTTTGGTCCTAGCTAGGGTACACCTTCCTTATGTGGCATATGTTGACTACATTTAAAACTCCATAAATTAACTCCTTCATAAGCATGATTAATATCTGAATATGGGAGAAGAGGATAATTTCCATAAAATGGATAGTGTGTGATCTTTTAATATGAATGAAGTTTAACTACAACCATCAATATGAAGATGTCATGTATTCACTTATTAAATCACACTTAAGTGATTGTATACAAGGATATTGGACTCTCTTCTATTATCTTAAAGGGAGATTTAGAGATTATTATCAACTTTTTGAAGAATGAATGTGTCTTTTGTTGCTTATGGTCATTTGATTGAAGAGGCAAAAACTATTTCAGGTTCCTTTGCTGTTTGTAGTTTTTCACATATTAAAATATAGTAATTTTGCCGCTCATCATATTGCTAGACAGCTAGACACGTTAGAATAATTAAGTTATGAGTTTTGAAATTTGAACCTTTCCCATTT
Source organism: Quercus suber (assembly GCF_002906115.3). Classification (NCBI taxonomy): domain Eukaryota; kingdom Viridiplantae; phylum Streptophyta; class Magnoliopsida; order Fagales; family Fagaceae; genus Quercus; species Quercus suber. Next base: position 25,283 of record NW_027069848.1, read on the forward strand.
ATGGCATGAAAGTTTTATATAATGATTGATCTATCAACTAAAAGCATTTTTGATTTTTAGTTTGAATGGTTTCACATGATCAATTGGCCTAAATCCTTGGAATTAACTTCAAAATTCATCATAGGGTTGATTAGCTTAAAACCCGGTCTTGAATGGTTGATTTATTTAGAATAAATAAGGATAGCTAACGTTAATAACCGATTTTGGTTTTAAATAGTTGATAGATTTGAAACTAACTGGGTAATCAATTCCAATTCTATAATTTTATTGACTGGTTTGAATTTATAAATTTGACATGTGTGACTAATGCAACCCATGATTATAAATTATAATCTAATATGTGTAGACTGTAGGTTGCTTTCGCTTCCTAAGTCTTGATTTTGAATATAAATATGGTGATTCTAGTAATGAATGCACTAATGGAGTAAACATGTTAGGTTTTTTTATTATTATTTTATTTTTTAAAGTAAACTTTCATTTTATATAGTCAAAATGTAAAATAGTGTAAAACAAAGACCAACTATATTGGAAGGGCCTTGGTACCAATCACCTTCCCGTGCACATGCCTTAACTCTAAACTAACAAGTAAAGACCAGTTCTCATAAAAACGAAAAAAAGTATGAAAGTAAAGACTAGTAGACGTCCATCAAAAAAAGAAAAGAAAAAGAAAAAAGGTAAAGACTAGTAGACATTTGCACATATCACTCAAAGTGGTTATCAACTTATTTAAAAACTGAATAGCAACTCTTGATCTTAGCCATAGTTTACGGGGTCTATGATGTACTATTGAATCTTACATTGGGTAATCTAATTCGGGATCCGAACCATGACGTTCATGCTTAGTGTTCGTTTGACATTATTAATTTTGTCAACTTATTTTACTATTTAGTTTATTTTTACTATTATTCATGAGTATCATTATATTTTTTGGTACTATTTATAGGTCTTATTATACTATTTCAGTTAACTTTTACTTTTATTTTCAATATTTTTAATAAAATTTTTTTAATTTTAGTAAAATAAACAAATCCCAAATAATTTCTTATTTTTAAACCATAAAGCCATAATCATGATGATGATTCTCGTAACCATTGTACTTTCAAATTATATGAACAAGTTCCCTTCCAATTCAACAGAAGTAAAAGAAAAAAAGGAAAAAAGAAAAAGAAAAACAGTGCACGTGATTGGAGACCGTGTTTTACCTACGGCTCTTCCTCCCACAGCACACGGCCACGTGTGAGTTATTGTTCAACCAATTTCTCACAAATTCAGGTTTTCATTTAAACAAAATCTTTCCAAATTTTCTCATTTTTCTCTCTCTCACTTCCATTTATCACGTCGTCCAATCCCATCTCTCTCTTTCTCTCTGACAAAGAAAAAAAAGAAAAAGAAAAAACTTTCCCTCATATTCTCTCTCTCCAATCACCGATCCTCCAATTCCCACGGCGATCTAGGGTTTCTCCCCAAACCGCATTTGAATCTCCGAGTTCAATTCCCTCTTCTGCCTATCGCGGATTCTCCGTAAGGTTTCCCCCGTTTCGGTAATTCTTGGATGAGAGAGAGAGAAAAGATTGAATGACGACGAGCATGGAGATCGTGGTCGATGCGGCGTCGTTCGACGCCGACCTCTTGCAGCTCTCCGAGGTTTCTCCTTTGGCACTCAAATCCAATCCGGTCTTCACCGAGAAGCTCTTCGAGCAATGGCTTTCTCTTCCTGATTCTATTCGTCAGGTATAATTTGCTTTCGAGAATTTGAGCCTTGGTTATGTTCATTTTTTTATTAATTTGAGAATTTACGAGTATGGTATTCGATATCTGTTGCTTATCAACAAAAAGAAAAGAAAGAAATGTGGGTATGGATATAAATTGAGAAGTAAATGTATGTATTCATTTGTGCGCGTAATTATGTGTTTTTAACTTCTGGTACTAATGAGATTGGTATTTGATTGAGATTTACTTGCTGGAATTGAGAATTGTATGGCCTGAGGAAGGACTGGTTGATCTGGATTCATGGGGAACTCGGTTGTTAGTTTTGAGAATTGTGATATGTAAGTGTAACTAAGAAAGATCATGGGACTTTTAGCCATCTAGTTTCTAAAATTCCTGTCTTTCTTTCTGGGTGAAGTAGCAAAAGTAGATGGGTGTTTGTAAGTTGGGGAGCAGATTATGGGTTTGGGATATTTTTGATGACATGGAGATTCTAAGCAAGATTTTACTTAAAGCCTTGGAGGGTGGTTTCATAGTTGTATGTAAGTTTGGGGGCAGAAGCAGAGGAATTATGAAAATCTCCCATCTTACTTTTTTTTGTTGATGATACTATTTTACGTTAGGAAAATCTTGAACAACTTGGTTACCTACGATGTGGAGTTCCTTATTTTGAGGTGGAGTGAAATTTAAGGTTAAATTTGAATCAAAGTGAATTTTTAGTGATGTAGCACCTTCTCCCCTTATAAGTTCTAGGTGGAGGGTGAGTTCATGGGGTTCAAGACTAGGATGCATGTGTAACTTACCAATAAAAAAAAAATTGTGGTCGCTATTGGGTTTTTCTTAAGGCACAAACAGTGTGAAATGCTGTTATTGAAAGGTGGAGAAGAGACTTGTAAGCTAGAAGACGCTCTATTTATTTGAGGCTCACTCTTGTAAAAGAATATATTATCCAGTCTTCCCACATGCTTTATGTTGCCTTTACTATGCCCATTTACATTGCTAAATAGTTTGAAAAACTTAGAAAAGAGCCCTTTTGTTGTTGAATTAGGTGGTGTCCAAGTTCATTGAGTGGAAGTTAAGGTTTTTTTTTTTTTGGAGTGGGGGGAGGGGCATTTTTTCACTGGAGGAGGTGGATTGGGGTTTCATAATGATTATTGGAGATTTGGATTTGAGAGGGACCAACTTTGAAGGCGTGTTATCATGCTAAAAATGCACCTTATCTCCAATTCTCACATCAAAAGCATACATTACTAACAAAGCAGTCCACCTGTTCGAGTAGCCTTCCATAAACTACAAGCATGTGTGCTATGCACCGGCTTTGTTATCCAGCCATCCCCTTCACCCCATGCTTTAATTTACTGCAATAATCTGTCTTTCTTAAGGCTGACTCTTCCTCCCCAAACTGTGACAACCACTTTCCTAATAAAGCTCTATAAAAATTGCTCAATTTGTGCAATTGTAAGCCTCCGCATGCATTTGGGAATCACAATGTGTTCCAATCCACAAGATGAAACTTGAACTGCATCCCTTGACCCATGTTAGAGAAAATTTCTCTGCAATTTTTCTAATCTATTTGACATGTGGGGCGAAATGGTAAACAAAGATAGGTAGTAAGTACGAAGACTCAACAACACACTCTTAAGTAGCGCCATTTATCCCCGTTTTGGAAAGATATAATTTTTTCCATCCCTACAATCGTCAATTTATCTTCTTTAAAATGGAATTTCGCATTGCTTTCACCTTGAAAAAGGAACCCAAAGGCTTACCGAAATAATTCATTGACAAACTCCTAACATAACAAATTAGACACCTCATTTATACCCTTAAGTACGCTCCTACCTAGATTGCTTTACACTTACTCAGATTACTTTAAATTTGGTTACTGTTCAAAGCAAGTTGGTACTATTGTTATGGTGGATCCTAGGAAAGCGGAATTTTTTTTTTCTTTGGTTGAGCAACAACAAACAGTGGGGCTTTTAGGATTTATTTTTTTGACTGTAAGTTAAGGAATGATTATCACAGGCCTTTTGTTAAGAAATAATTGTTTCTCATTTGAAAGAGTAACTATTGTTAAGGAATAGCTATAAGCTGCAAGCATGAGATTTTGTTAGAAGCATGTCAAGTTTTGCAGTGGGCAACATTAAGAATACTGAATCCAGGTTTGTATCCTGGTAGCGAAAAATTCTTTTGAGAGTATTCTAGGACTGAATGAGGCCTGGCTACCGCAGATTAGTCACATATGCGGCTTGGCTACCTTGAATTAGCCATAGATTTTGTGCTTTCTTCATAGTATGGTTGCTACTGCTTTAGATTTCGTGTTTTCTTTCTGATTTGGTAGCTGCTGCTTTCTCTCTTTTCGCAATGGGTGGTTCCACTTTTTTCTTCATTGAATCCAAAATGTTTGAGTTTTCCGTTGAGGAAGGGGGTTCATATTTTTTTATTATGGATCTTTGAGAAAGGTCTTACCTCAATGCGCTCTGTTTTTATGGGGAAGGAGAGTGCAAACCGATTCTTGTTCCATTTGGAGGAACTTCTTTCAAAGCGATCACCTGGTCATTTTGCAAGAACGATTAGAGAGGGTGACATTGTTTTCATCCTTCAATTGGGGTCCAACGACCATGGCACGTTTTTAATGGTTTCTGAACTTCTTCATGGTCGACGGAAGGGTAACATAGTGATATCGGAGGGAAGGTTGGGTAGTGGCTGGCGTGGCTTTGGCTTAAACCTGAGGAAAACTTTAAAACCAACTTCCTTGAGTAGTCATGGATCGCTTCATAGAATACAAAGTGCACTGAAGGCTGATGCGGCGGTGGTGGTTGGTAAACCTCATAATCACAGCAGTGCAAAAAATATAGGTAAGGAGAAAATTACGGTCTTTCAAAATTTGAATCCTTCAAATCCCAGTAATTCAGTCCGTGATCAAGGCAGGAGTTATTCTGGGGAAGATACGGCACAATTCGGGGCTGATATTTTGTCTAATATTAATGTAATTGCCAAAAGTGATTTGCTGACACTAGATATCACTTTACGTGTGAAGCGTGGGAAAGAGGGGCAGTGGGCTGTAGTTTCTTCTTTTATTAAAGATGTGGGCTCCAATCATATTAGCCATGGAATGAGGCCCAATACTTTCAAAGGCCATAACATGTACTCCCAAAACTGGGCCCCCAAACCTAAGCCTAAAGCCTAGCCTCAGCAACCTATTATTTCTAAGCCTAAAGCCCAATCTCAGCAACCCAATATTTATAAGCCTAAAGCCCAACCTCGACAACCCATTTTTTCCAAGCCTAAAGACACCCTCTCTCAACAGAGTACAGATAACATGCCGATGAAGCTCATCTCCCCCTCCATGCATCCTTCAACTACCTTTACCACCAACGGCACTTCTTACCCACCAAGGTGCACCACTAGTACCGATACCGATATGCCTCCAACGTCCACCATCATCAAGGACACCACGTCCGACATCGTCATCTCCCCACAGGTGAAGAACAATCCCACTCCTCCATCGACGGCCGATATCAATTTCTTCCCACCAGTGAAGAACATCCCCACCACCAACAGCAGCAGCTCTTCTCCACCACGGGCTGATTCTTTACAATTTGGGTCTGTGTCGGCCATCAACCTACCACCGTTGACCAACGACATTTCTCAATCGAGCGCTACTGCTCTCTCCGATTTGCCAGTTGCTTTGGTGCTAGTTACAACTGAGGATTGTCATGTTGAGCCCCACCCCTCCATTAAGAATTTCGTTGAAGATTTGGAGCACACCTGGGGTAATTCGGAGAAATGGGTCTTAGAGCTTCGTGGAGGTAGACAGATAGCTATCCCTCTCTCACTTTACCATTCACTTGGGAGCTTGTCGGACTTTTCCGATCTTGAGGGAGCTGTGGGACAGGGTAACAACACTTTCAAGGAAGAAGGGCATATTGTTAGTTGGGCGGATGAATGTGAAGGTGCTCTGGATAATGTTTCTCTTGTTTCAGGGTCAGATTGTGAGTTGGAGGAATCTAAAGGGGGTCTTGTAAATTGGGAAAATGATAAAGAACCATTGGTTGTGCAACCTTTGGCGATGGCTAACCCAGTTGCTCCACTTGTAGAAGTGGCAGATACTTCCACTCAATTATCACCATGGGTTGAGAAACGAATTAAAGCCTTTAGGAAATCAGTGGGTACTTCCTTGGAAGGCTGCGAAGCTTTCCAGTTCTGTTAGAAGGGGGAAATTTTCACAGAGGCAGCCGTCCTTTTTGCTTTGAGAATATTTGGTTAAAGGCCGAGGGTTTTGTAGAGAAAGCGAAAACTTGGTGGGAGTCCTATCATTTTCAAGGTTTCCCTAGCTTTCGGTTTGCAAGCAAATTGAAAGCTTTGAAGCTAGATTTAAAGAAATGGAATGTAGAAGAATTTGGCAATGTGGAGGATAAGATGAACAAGTTATGGAAGAACCTTGAAGCACTGGACTTGCTGGAAGATAGTCGTCCTCTGTCATATGATGAGACTTTGGAAAAAGAACGGCTTCGCATTGATCTCGAAAAGGTAACTCTTATGGTTGAAATTTGTTGGAGGCAGAAATCTAGGGCCCTTTGGATCCGAGAGGGGGATAGAAACACTAGGTTCTTTCATTGAATAGCAAACTCCCACAGAAGATTTAATACGATAGACAATTTGATGGTGGAAGGTGAATTGACATCAGATCCTAATTTAGTAGCAGCTTGCATCTCTCATTTCTATAAACAATTGGACTCTGAAAATGAGGGCCAAAGACTTGTGCTTGATGGAGTGGATTTCTCTATGATTTCTGAGGAGGAAGCTGCTTGGTTAGAAAGACCATTTGAGGAAGAGGAGGTATATGGTGTCATTCAAGGTTGTAATGGCGATAAATCTCCAGGACCAGATGGTTTCTCAATGGCTTTCTTTAAGGCTTGTTGGGACTTTTTAAAACTTGAAATTATGGAGGTTGTTGCCAACTTCCATTCACAAGCTGTCTTTAAGAAAAGCCTTAATGCAACTGTCATTGCACTCATTCCAAAGAAAGTAGATAATGTCAGTGTGAGAGACTTTAGACCTATTAGTCTTGTGGGTAGTATTTATAAAGTCATTTCCAAGTTGCTGGCTAATACACTGAGAAGGGTGATTACTAGAATTATCTCTGAGTCTCAAAATGCTTTTGTTCTGGATAGACAAATCCTAGATTCTGTTTTAATTGCTAATGAGTGTTTGGATAGTAGGCTCAAGGCAAGGATACTTGGGGTTTTATGTAAGTTGGGTGTGTGGAGAAAGCTTTTGGTCATGTCAGCTGGGATTTTCTTATTTATATGTTGCAGCGTTGCGGATTCTCTGAGAAATGGAGAAAGTGGATTCTATTTTGTATCTCCACAGTGAGATTTTTGATTTTGATAAATGGCTCCTCTAAGGATTTCTTTGGGAGCTCTAGGGGGCTGTGCCAAGGAGATACTCTCTCCCCGCTCTTATTTGCTATTGTTATGGAGGCATTAAGCCGTTTGTTGGATGGTGCGGTTCTGGCTGGACACATTTCGGGCTTCACTGTTGGTACCAGGGCTAATACCCCCCTCATGGTGACCCACCTACTCTTTGCGGATGACACTTTAATTTTCTGTGATGCTATAGCAAGTCAGATTGAATATTTGCGGGAGATTTTAGCCACTTTTGAGTTAGTGTTAGGGTTGCATATTAATCTGGCTAAGTCAGAATTAGTTCTAGTTGGAGAGGTGACTAATGTGGGGGAGCTTGTGGCATTGCTGGGTTGTAGACAGTCATCTTTGCCAATGACTTACTTGGGACTGCCTTTAGGTGCTAAATTCAAGGATAGGGCGATTTGGAACTCTATCCTAGAAAGAATGGAGCGAAGGTTAACGAGTTAGAAGCGATTATACTTATCAAAAGGCGGTAAGATTACCTTAATCAAAAGCATTCTCTCAAGTTTACCAACTTATTTCCTATCTCTCTTCCCTCTTCCTGCGGATATTGCTATTCGTATTGAGAGGCTTCAAAGAAATTTTCTTTGGGGTGGGATAGATGAGTCTCCTAAATTCCGACCAGTAAATTGGGCCTAAGTTTGTTCTCCATTGTAGTATGGCGGTTTGGGTATTAAAAATTTGAGAACCTTCAATCAAGCTTTGTTGGGGAAATGGTTGTGGAGATATGGAAGAGAGATAACTCATCTCTGGAGGCGGGTTATTGAGGCTAAATATGGGAATGATTGGGGAGGTTGGTGTACAAAAGAAGTCTCTAATCCTTATGGTGTTAGTCTTTGGAGAACAATAAGACAAGGTTGGCTAGCCTTTTCAAAATCCATTTAGTTCGAGGTTGGTGTTGGTGACAGAATTAAATTTTGGCATCATGTGTGTTGTGGGAGCTGTACTCTTGGGAGGCTTTTCCAGAACTCTATAATATTAGTTGTAATAAGGAGTCTTTTATTGCAGATGTTATGCACTTTCCTTACCAGAGGCTTCACTGGGATCTTCTTTTTTCTAGAGCTCCCCAAGATTGGGAAACAGAGCATTTTACACTTTTCTAGATCTTATCAATTCACTGCCCCTTAATGGTGAAGGTCAGGACAAACTATGCTGGAAACCAACTGGGAATAAGAATTTTAAAGTGAGTGAGTACTATCTCTCTCTTTCCTCTACTCTCGACATTTCTTTCCCTTGGAAGCCTATGTGGCGTTCAAAGGTCCCTACTAATGTTGCTTTCTTCTCTTGGACTGCCTCATTAGGTAAGATTTTGACTACTGAAAATTTATGGTATAAGGGTGTCGCTGTTGTAGATTGGTGCTATATGTGTAGAAAGAGTGGGGAATCGGTGAATCATCTTCTTCTTCATTGTCTTATTGCTTATGAATTATGGTCTATGGTGTGGGCTTTATTTGGTCTTGGTGCTATATGTGTAGAAAGAGTGGGGAATCGGTGAATCATCTTCTTCTTCATTGTCTTATTGCTTATGAATTATGGTCTATGGTGTGGGCTTTATTTGGTCCTCAATGGGTTATGCTGCATGGGGTCTTTGATTTATTTTGAGTTGGCAAGGGTCTTTTGGCGGGCATCAGAGCAGGAGGGCTGTCCCACATTGTGTCCTATGGTGTATTTGGCGAGAACTGAACTCAAGATGTTTCGAAGGGAAGGAACGGTCTATTTCAGAAATTAAATCTCTTCTTCTCCACACCTTGCTAGAGTGGAGTTCTTCCTTTAATCTTTTCCTTGTTCTATTTTTTTAGAAATGCTTGATCTTTGTAATTTTTGTATTTGATGTACTGTTTTCCACGTACACCCCCGGTGTACCTGGACTTTTAATTAATACAATTCTGTTATTTAAAAAAAAAAAAAAAAAGTTAGTACTATTGTTATATAAGTAAGTTGCTCCCTCTTTGTGTCACAAAATTAATTCGTATTATCAATAAACAGCAGAGGAGAGATCTTTAACTCATCCATAGAATCATTGCCAACACAAAACTCAAAAATGTAACCCTTCGCCTCTATCCTACACTATCCTACTCAAGACCTCCATCATTAGAATAAATAACAAGGGAGAAAGAGGATTACCTTTCCTTAGGTGCTTGAGCTGTTAAAAACCGATGGGAGAGCCATTCACCAGTAGGGAATTTCAAGGATAAGACAATATGGAACCCGATTCTAGAGAAGATGGAAAGGAGATTGGTGGGATGGAAACGTTTGTATTTATTCAAGGGAGGTAGAGTTACCTTAATTAAAAGCACTCTATTAAATTTACCTACTTATTTTCTATCTTTATTTCCTATCCTTGTTGTTGTGGCTAATCGAATTGCAAAAATTTAACGGAATTTCTCATTTTTTTGGGGGGGGGGGGGGTAGGGGATGAACATAAATTTCACCTAGGGTATAAGGAAAGTGAGACTTTTTAATGAAGCTTTGCTTGAGAAGTGGCTTTGGAGATTTGGGCTTGAAAAGGATGCCTTGTGGAGGCGAGTGATAAAAGTGAAATATTGCTATAGATGGGGTGGTTGGTGTTCCAATTCTGTTTCTGGTCCTTATGGTGTTGGTTTATGGAAAAATATTAGTTGGGGATGGCCTTCCTTATCTCATTACATTCTGTATGATATTGGTGATGGGTCGAGGGTAAAATTTTGGCTTGACTGTTGGTGTGGGGAGAAACCTCTTGCTGTCAATTATCCAGAATTGTTTAGATTTTGCAGAAATAAAGAGGCAAGGGTAGTTGAGCTTATGAAGTTAACTAATTGGGTTCTTTTTTGGGATGTAAGCTTCTTTAGGGGTTTTCATGTTTGGGAATTGGATGCTATGTGGAGCTTCATGGTTACAATATATGGCTCATCAGTAAGGGGGGTTGGGGAGGATAAGATGTGTTGGAAACCAAATAGAAGTAAGGGGTTTATGGTTAAAGATTATTATAGTCTTCTAGTGGGATCTATTGATTTTGTTTTCCATGGAAAAAGCATTTGGCAACAGAAGATTCCTTCTCTAGTAGCTTTCTTTGTCTGGATTGCTGCTTTGGGAAAATGCTTGACAATTGACAATTTGAGAAAAATGAAGATTTGGATATTGGATTGGTGTAATATGTGCAAGTGTAATGGGGAATCAGTTGACCTTATTTGTCTTCATTGTCCGATTGCTATGGATTTGTGGTCTATGGTTTTTGGTTTATTTGGAGTAAGTTGGGTTATGCTACAATCAGTTGTTGGGCTTCTAGCTTGCTGGCTAGGCCGGTTTGCTTGTCATCAATACGGGAATATATGGAGAATCATTCGCCATTGCTAAATGTTGTGTCCTTGGAAGGAAAGAAATAGTAGATGTTTTGATGATATTAAGAGATCCATACCTGACCTCAAGCTTTTTTTCTTTAGAACTTTATTGGATTGGTTGTTTGTTTTGCGAAACCAATCATTCTCTTCTCTTCTTGTTTTTATTGATTCTTGTAATTTTTATTCTTGATTGTTGACCCCTTCACACTTCTTGTGTACTAGGATGTCCTTTTTTTGATATCAATAAAACTTATTACTTATAAAAAAAAAAATGTAATATCTGATTGGATTTGTCTACTCCGTTTAGCACCAAACCCTATTCTTCCATGCAAATATAGTAATGCTTCTTAGCTCACATGATCATAAACCTTTACAAAGTCTTAACGTCTATATCAATCCTGGTATCATGCTCTTGATTTGACTCTTAAGACATTCACTAGCATACTAACTGATTCCAAAATCTACTATTCTCTCACAATTGCATCACGTGTTTTGGGCACTAGTTTCTCCAGTACTACTTTCATTTTGTTAGCCAACATTTTAACTACCAATTTGTAAATACTTCCTGCCAGGTTAGCAGGTTGAAAATCCCTATTATTCTAAGTATTAACCTTTTTAGGGAAGAGATTTTTCAAACCTACAATAATCATGAAATTATTTAAAAAGGGCCATAACCTCACATGTGAGGACCCTCTAACAGTGTTACGAAATTCCATTGTAAAACCATCCAAACCTAGAGTTTTATCATTGTTTAGCTGCTTCAAGGCCTGCAGTTGTCAACTCCTCCCTTGTAATTTGTTCATCCTGGGACAACCCTTCACCACCTTCCTTCCCATCCAACAATTGCAACTCAATCAAAAGCTCCTCTTTTGTCAACCCCACATCCCCAAATTTTCACTTGTTCCACTTCCTCATACCCTTCATGAGAGCTTTCAGTTTCCTTGCTAACACAAAACTAGGGAGGCTAATGAAATTGTACCCATTCCACCACAACTGTATCTTATCCATGTAGCCCTCTGTTGTTGATCAAATGTTTTCAAAACCCACTGGAAGCCATCCTCCACATTCTTCAGTAAACAAGAAACAGAAAACCTGCCCACACTCTTCACCACTGCTCTCTTGTTGGGGTTGTTCAACCTTTGCGCGCGTGTGCACACACCCACACATATATTAGGCATATTTTTATGTTTATTTGATGTTTTCAAAATAATAACAAATTAACAACTTTAAAAATCTTTAAAAACATATGTAGAATCAGAGGAATTTTTTTAAATTAAATATTTTTTTTTCCTCGCTACACACAGAACTTGCATGCAGGAGTGTGACGAGTATCCATGTTTCTTAGATGCAGGCTGCATATAATAGTTCTAAAAACTGAACCATAGAATCCAGCTCCCCGTCATGCAAAGATCAGATGTTCATACATTTCTTATATGCTTCCAAAGACTCATCCCATATATAGTACTCCAGCAACATCTCTACACCATCCACCCAGAAAAGCTCCATATTATAATCAACAGTTTTTCTCCATAAATGGTCTTGTTCCTCCATTTATCTCCATAGCTATTCATTTAACTTGAAAATTCAAAGCCTAATAAAAGTTAGCCCATGCATTCAATACTTGAAATACTTGAAGGAGTGTGTTATTTATAGAGGAAGAAGTCTGACATCTTTCTTTATTTTTCCAAAGTGGGACATATAGCACTTCTTATTAAAATCTCTCTTTTATTAATTGAGGTGGAATCATAGCATCTTCCTTCATTCTTTCAATACGAGGCTTGCAACATTTATTTTTATAGCCTTCCCCTTTCAAATTTTCAATGTAGGATTTGCATATTCTTTAATTATTTATGACATCATTACAGTTAACCTTTGGTTGAACTTTGGTCTGACCTTAAAACCTTGAATCTCTCTTTTTTTAGTTCTTAAACAGTCTAGTTTTTAAGACATTGGTCCTAATACTACCTGTACAAGAAAGAGTCCTCGTGTGTGTGTATATATATATATATATTTATTTATTTATATATACACACACAAACACACTCTCAATGACTTGAAGAATATATGGATTTGATTTATAAAAATATTTAGTGTTTTCGTATTCAGGCATGTTAGCCTTCTAGTTATTTTTCTTATATTCTCTTCTCTTTTCTCTCTCTTGTGGTATTGTTCACAGTACTGTTCTAACAATCCATGAACATATAATTTTTGTTTTTTTCCTTCTTCCTTACAACTCCAGTCAAGCCCTTCCTCTTATTGATCAAAATCATGAAGCCCCATGTGTGTTTTCTATCAAATAGCATTAAAAAACTCATCACTCTAGCTAATTTTGAGCTTTAACCCTTTCTTTACAATTCTAAATGCTAGGTCCCCAAACCCTCCTAAACCTTAATCAACGACAAGCACCACGTAGACAAATTCCTCAAGTTGTTCTATGCGATATGAGGTTGGTTGGGCAAGTGGCTAGTAACTCTATTGCTGGTGCTAGTAGTAGCTTGGTGGTGGTGGTGATTTGCATGATGTGGTGGCCTAGTAAATTTAATTTGCCTATACTTTTATCCATTATTTCTTGCTTTCCTAATTAGCTAACATGAACTTCGTTTCGAAGCCAATGTATGGGGTGTAATCTAATTTTTCATGCTTCTCTTGTTTTAGGTAACATTATTGCTCAATGAAGCAAAGGCGGGTGGTCCCTTGAACGTCCCTGGAAATTCTTCTAGTCCACGTGCTTCCACAAGCAATTCTTTGCCTTCTATGTTTCCTGCAGGCAGTGCTCCTCCACTTTCACCGAGGAGTTCATCTGGTTCCCCTCGGATAATGAAACAGAGGCCTGGACCTTCTATTTTAAGTTCACCCCTGAAAGTGGTTAGTGAGCCAGTTAAAGAATTGATACCTCAGGTTTGATGAAACTCTGATCTTCTCAGTTCAAAATTAGCTGGCTGCACTACTTGCTATTTCCATCCTTTAGTTAGCTGTTTCTGTCTGTGTGTTGTCTGCTAAACTGATATTTCGGGGTATGTTGATGGTAGTTTCTAACATAGTTACTAGCAATGTTTGCAGTTTTACTTTCAAAATGGTCGTCCACCACCAAATGAAGTAAAAGAGCAATGCTTAATGAGAATTAATCGGTTTTTCCATGGGCACTTCGATGGACTCCAGATGCATGGTGAGATATACATAAGCTATTAGTTTAGGTAATAATTCTGGAACTGCTTTACTAATTTTTTCTTTGTAATGTCAGAATTCAAATTAGTAACTAAGGAAGTCTGCAAGCTACCATCTTTCTTCTCCACGGCCCTTTTTAGAAAGATTGACGTTAATGGCACTGGTTTGGTGACAAGGTATACACTTCTGGTCATTGTTGGAGAAAGTAATAGCAGGGTTTAACTATGTTTTATCTCCCCTGCTCTTTATTATATTGTAATGATAATTTTTTTTTATTAATTATTTTGGATAACCTTATGTTTGCTTCTGTTTAAAATTGAAAAGAATATTCTTTCAGTATTTTACACTGAAAACTCAAATGTCTGAAGGTTTTCTCTCTGCCACTGGAAGCTCTCAGAGATCTTGCTTCCCCCTACTTTTAGGGAATGCTCTTTTGTCCACTTATCTGGACAATGATTAAACTTCTTGTCTCTTCCCCAAACACTGGTTTTGAGCATCTTCTGTTGGGTTAGGTGCATTTAATTAGAGAAATGCTGCCACTTATTAGAAGCTTACAACCATTAATAAGAACTTTAGTTTTGGGGGTGTGTAGATATCTTTCTACCCCTTTGTAAGTTTAAGGTTATGCTAAACTGAACTTCTTGCAGATTTGAGTAGAATTTTTCTATAGTTAATTAACCTTTAGATCAGGATAAATGAAGAATATTGAGGCTCTCTTGTTAACAAGTGGAGGGTGGATTTGATAGCCACGTCTATTTTGAGGTGGGGAATGGAGAACATGTGCAATTTTGGTAGCTGTATCTGACCTTTTACTCTTTGGTAGTTTTTTTGATGGGCAAGTAAACTTTATTTAAAAAATAATCCAAAGTTGTATAAAAAACAGCAACCTTGGTACACAGGGAGTGTATGTACAGGGAAACAAAAGCTATTTTACTCTTTGGTAGTTGACCAAGACACTTTCATAGCTTCATACTTGGAATGCAATACTGAGGGAGGGAGAAGCTTTGGGATGTCTGGTTCATAAAATAGTTTAATGACTGGGAGTTGGACTTGGTTGCTTCCATGCTTGAATTTCTGTATTCAAATATGCCAAGGCGGGAGGGTCTTGACAGAATGAGATAAATTTTGTGAGGTAAAGGGGTGTTTGATGTATGGTCTTACTATGGTGTACTGCAAACACTAAAGGAGATCTCTTTCTTATGGAGAGGAAGTTGGTGTGGCAAATCCCCAAAGCAGGGTAGCTTTTCTTTGTGTGGACAGCATCACCACAGCATGGGGGGAGATTTTGACTAATAATAATCTTTTTATTTTTATTTTTTATAAGTGACTAATGATGATCTTAGAAGGAGAGGAATCACATTAGTAGACTGGTGCTGTTTGTGTAGGAGTAGTGGGGATTCAGTGGATAATTTGTCATTTCATTTTGAGAAGTGCTACGTCTACAATATTTTCACAACAAATCATAGGTGGTTTGTTGTTATTGGTTCAAATTTGAACTTACCACTGAGATTACTTTTTTGACCCAACAATAACAACTAGAAGCAACCTGCCACTTAAGATTTATTGTAAAAATGTTGTGAAAATGTTGTGGACGTATCATTTCTCTTTCATTTTTTATTATGCCTATGCATTTGGGGCCTATATATTTCATCTCTTTGAAGTTAATTTGGTGCTGCTGCATAGAGTATCTGATTTATTGGTTGTTTGGAGGGATGAATTTGGTAAAACGCTTGTCCACTGTGTGGAATTTAGCTCCTTCATGTCTAATGTGGCTAGTGGGGGAGTGGAATTCCCATACCATTGAAGCTGTTGAAGTTTTGGAAGTGTAGTTTAGGCTTCACTTTTAGGATTACTTTGTGGATGGTCAACTGTCCTGGGTCTCAGCGACAGTGGAACTGTCACTGAGTATGCTATTGATATCCTTTAGTTGTAATTCTTTGGATACAATTCTTTAGGCTATCGTGTGCTTTGTATTGTTCATGTGGTAGTTTTTTCAGAATATCATTTACTTATTAAAAAACAAGGCATTAGGTGGCTATACATCAACATGCCTGACACCACAATTTGTGTTCATTGGAGTACTTGTGAATGGAGTCTAATTATCTGGTTAGACAATTATCATAACATATCTTCTGTATGTATGATCAACCTGAACCCTCTTTGGCTGAATGTAAAGTATTTATGGTTTCTGTGTAGCTGATTACCATAGTGAGCTGCTGTTTCAAATTCCTGTAACACTAAAAAGAACTGCTTAGACATCCCCATCAAACTCTAAATATTTTCTCAAAGCCTTTCTGTTTTAACCATTCATGCATAAGCTATTCAACAGCAAGCCAAGCCATTAGTCTCTCATTTTAGTCCAAGTTTTGGTGAATCCTGTATCAGATTGGTATTGTAGCAGAAATCTTGAGGTGTTAGACACTGTACAGAAATATGGGTGAATTACTTGAGGCTTTGGAGGAATCCAATGTAGATTATGAAGTTCCCAAGAGAAAATTGGCTTTGAAATGTGAATGTGGGGGCATATTACAGGTTTTTGTTGACAAGTAATAAAGTTTTATTAAAAAAGAGAATTTCCTCCTGTCCACAATGATGTACATGAAGTCTCCACAGAAATTGCAAAGAATCAATTGGAAAATCTAAGAGATTTGTGAAACTCAAAATTGGAATTACAATGTGAAAATCCCCAAGCCCAAAACCACTCAAACAAGGTTTGAATCAGTAAGGATCTCAATTGATCTAGGGAGCTCTCAGTATCCTTAAACATACAGGAATTGCTTTCTTTCCATGCTAACCACATCAAACATGAAGGTGCTACATTCCAAATTTCCGTAGAGTGCTTCCTAAACTAATTCCTCTGCTCAAACAAAAAGGGATGATACTGTTAGAGGTATTATCCACTGAACCCCAAACATGTACTTCATTCCACAAAGCATAAGGAACATCATAATGAAGCAATAGATGGTTCACCGTTTCCCCACTGCACTGATACAAGCATCACCGATTTACTAAAGATAAGCCCTTCTTGACAAGGTTTTCAATAGTAAGAATTTACCTGCAGTCCACAGAAAGACAGCTGCCCTCTTGGGGGGCCTTGACTTGCCATATACTCTTGCTCTTCCGGGGGAAATTAATGCCATTAGCACTGCGGATAGCTTTATAGAAAGAACAAATATCAAACTTCCACTCCCTACTAGACACCATTTCATCTTATCACCCCCCTGGTAGGCACCTATGCCTAGTAGTGAATATGGTTTAAGAAGGAATTCACCATCTCCACCTCCCAATCATGAAAATCCATCTGAAAGCATACATTCCAGCTGGTAACCTCCCCATCCAATTGAGAATCCAATAGATCAAAAGACTGAGGCTTCCCTATCAATTGGGTAGGCAAACAAGCTAGGGAACAAATCTTTTAGATGAAGATGACTACACCATTGATCATACTAGGACCTTACATGAGCACCATCACCTACCTCAAAAGCCACATGTTGGAAGAAAAAGTGTCCCATCCTTCTCTAATACTGCTCCATAGGCTACATCCATGTGATCCTCTACCTGGTTTTGTAATCCATACGTCCCATTTGTCCCCATATTTCTAGGCCATAACCCGGCTCCACATATGATTAACTTCATGCCCAAAACGCCATAACCATTTCCCCAACAATGCTTGATTGAATTCCCAATCTTCCTAATCCCTAAGCCACCAACTTCAATAGGAGAACATACCTTATCCCACACCACTAATGGGTATTTGAATAACTCCTCCGAAGCACCCCACAAGAAATTGCCTAAATCCTTTCTAATCTTTTCATCCATTGATTTTGGAATAGCAAAGAACAAGGGGTAATGCGCATGTAAGCTTGAAAGCATTTAGTCATCTCCATTATAGGATTCCATACAATTAATAGCCTGAAAGATGCCCCCGAAGGCATTGCCAAATAAGTCATTGGCAAAGAGCCAATTCTACAACATAAAATATCTGTCAATTCAGCCATATTATCTACCTGGCCTACTGGGACCACTTCAAGGCAAATCAATACCATTCTGATATACAGAAGCTGCTCCCTAGAGGCATCTCAAAAAGAGAATGGTGCAAATAAGAGATGTGAGACACTTAACCCCCAGAGGCATCACTTCTATTGGATGTTTGGATGATATATGTTTTTTGAAGGAGTGATATTTATATCAACCTGACTATCACAGCAAAGTCGTATATGTTACTAACTTTTGGTCATGGAGACATGCAGTGGTCTTCTCATCTTGGAAGTCCTCTAGCTGCTGCGTATTCAACTAGTGCAAGTGACTGTGCAAGTTGAGGAGTGTGCCAGAAATTGCCATTGATGCAGAAGGCACGAAGAAAATTTTATTTCAATTTTGCTTTATTTCTTTTTGGAAGTCAATTGTATTTTTATTTTAGGTATTAGTAGTTAATTAGGTTCATTATTATTTTTATTTAACTTCTCAGAGTATAATTTTTGTAATTCAATAATTGGAATTTCCCAAGTCAATAACAATTAGGGTTTCCAATTGTCAGTTAGAACTTGGAATAATCCTAGGGGTTCAAGTGATAATCCAATGGTAATGGCATCTTTTGTGGTGCCATGTGTATGGTTTGAATCCGTACCCATGACTTGGTCTAATTTCCATCATCAGTTATGACTTAGAAAAAGAACCTAGAATATGAAAGTCCTTATTTAGTTCACAGCTGAGTGCGTGTTTGAAACAAGCTTATTTGGCTTTTTGCTGATTTTCTTTTGCTGAAAGTGGGCTAGAGTATGCTTGTACTTTGAAAAAGTGAGAAAAAAGTTAGGTTTTAAAAAGCTTGACTTAAGCACAGAAAAGGCTAAATGAAGCTAAATGCTAAAAGCAAAAGCTTGTACACAAAAGGACAATAAATTGCTGTGAAGGACACCAAGTTATAGTTTTATGAATGATAACTTGATTAATTATAATAATATCCACTTTCAATCTTAATTCATGATATGGTTAAAAGTAATAATAAGAAGACAACAATCACAACAGCAATAATTTACAATCATTTCCTCAGATGAGAAAGTCTACTTGACTGGAGTAGGGCTTACAACCACAATCTTAGGCTTACTATGCATTTTTTGTTTATATTCATTTTATTTAAAAATTTTCAAAGTGCCTTCTGTTTCTAGTATCATTGAGCACTAGCTTTTGTTGTGCCTCATTGCTAGTTATGGACCAATAGATTATGAGCACTATGCAATTTTTTTTTTTTTTTTGGGTGTAGGGATGCATTTGTTCAGTATTGGGTCATTGGAAATAAGTTGACAATGGATATAGCAACCCAAATGTATACCATCTTGAAGCAACCGGATATCAAATTTGTTACTCAGGTAATTTGTTTTGTTGTATATCTCTATTTATTCTCCTTTAAAAAAAAAAAAAAAAAAATTCAAAATGTGAGATACGTTTGCAACATGGTATCTTGACAGTTGCATTCATTAACTACTTTATTATTTTTGGTATTAAATAATTGTCAGATTTTTTATTGATGTTTTGTGACTTATTACCATAATCCCTATTTCTCCATTGTTTAAGAATTTCCAACTTGACAACAGGATGACTTCAAACCCGTTCTTCGTGAACTTTTAGCAACTCATCCAGGGTTGGAGTTCTTACAGAGCACACCAGAGTTTCAGGAAAGATATGGTTCGTTCTCAACCTATTAGTCAGCTTTAGATGTTTCTTGAGTTCGATGCTGTCATAGACGTTTTTTTAGTTTTATCTAAAAAGGTATCATCCTCCCATTATAATATGTCGGCCATTGCAGTTTCTCCTCCATCTCAATAAAATTTTATTATATATATGCGCGCGTGTGTGTTGGCCTTCAGGTTCAGATAATTTTTTATTATTAGCTGGTCCAATTGTGTATAGATTGATGGCACTCAAATTATCTAAATCTTCAATTTGTACTCTTGTTTACATTTCATAGATGGTGTTAGACTGTTAGTTCAGGGTCTTCTCTCTGAGGTTTTATTTTTATTTTTTTAATGTTTTATAATCTTCATATTACAAGTAGTAACTTTTTCAAAAATATTAGATTGTTAAAAAATGAAGACTACTCTTTGCATCAACCCCTCGAACTCTCAAAAAATTAAAATTAGACTTCTTTTGATGACCAATCTAGGAGGCAGACACTTTAAAAGGCTAACCACATAAGTGTTTGATACATATTGAAAATGGCCGGTTATAACTTGGAGTCTTGGACATGGCAGCAATTTTTTTAATGATTTTCTTTAAATAAAAAAATGAAATGGATACTTTTGGGAGATGGTGCAACATATGCATTTAATCAGAGCATCCAGAGTGTCATCGAGTGATAACTTGATAACTTGGTGTGTAGCTTGGAATAAGATCCTAACGGGTGATAACTTGAGATTGAGGAGATTGGATTTTGTGGACTGGTGCATTATGTGCTGTCACTGTGGAAAGACGGTAGACCGGTTACTTATTCATTGTGAGATGGCTTATCGGTTATGGACCTTTGTCTTTATAACTTTTGGCTTGTCCTGGGTTATTCCTAGATCGATACCAGATTTGCTTTTTGGCTGGTGGAATTGGTTGGGGAAGCACTTGTCTCAAATTTGGAATTTAGTTCCGTTGGGCATCCTATGGTGTGTTTGGAAGGAGCGGAATCGGCGGACTTTTGAGGATTTGGATAGCACTGGTGATTAGTTGTTTGCTTCTTTTAATGGGACTCTTTTTGATTGGTCTAAGGCATGGGGACTCACGACTAGTGACTCTCTCCCTTCTTTTCTTAGCTCCCTTTCTCTTTTGTAATTTTTCTGTTGTTTGGTTTTCTTTTTTGTTTTTGTTCTGTTTTCTTCTTCTTGTATTTTCTAGGTTTGCTCTATGTTCTTCATGCATAGAGTAGCCTTTCGTATGTATATCATTCTTACTTATAAAAAAAAAAACAATACTGATGGAGGCACTAGCAGAGCTCACCTCATCAATATCTCTTTCATGCACATTTTGAAGGGGCCTGTAGGAAATTCCTTTGCTGCCCACCAACAATGAAGGAAAGGTCATAGAATCTGGCAGATTGCTGTAATGCCATAAACCTCAGTATATTGAACTCCTGATCAGGGACTGATGAAATTTACTTACCACAGGGAGAGAGAATGAGAAATGAAGTCAATCTAGTTGTTGCTCTATGATCAGCAATCATTCTAGCCTTTTTTTTTTGCCTGAGTTATGGTGCAAGGAGTTTCTTGTGGCAAGGCCGATACTGCCATTTCTACCTAGAATGGTTGCTTTTGAGAAGATCAATTGTTGAATGTGAGAATCTGTTAAGATTTGATTAAGATATTCTGTAATTAAAACAGATAATGGTGTTTCTGGTTGATTTCAAGACAACCGGGTCTCCTAAGAAAGATGGAAGAGATTAGAGATGAATAAGAGAACAAATGTAGTGTTTGGAAATTTTTTTTTCAGCGCCTTCTCTTACTGTTACAATCAGACTTATACCCTCAAGCTCAAGTAAGACTAACTATGGTAACTAACTCTGTTGTAGCTAACTTTGATCCCCTTTGCCAGCTAGCATAGGTATAGGTAACTAACTACCAACAACTTCCAAGCCATGTGCTTAATACAATACCAGCACGTCCAATACAATTCCCATCTAACTACTAGGCCAATTATACAACTTGGCAGCTATTACAAAATTTTAACCAATATTCTAACAGTATCGCCTATAGCTTGTAAGAATTCCCAAGGAATTATGGCTTTGCTATTTTATGGGGATATTAGCTTCATATTGGTTCATTTGGATGGGAATTTTTAAGGAGGAATTGGTTTTCAGTTTTTAGCGGAAGTGGCTTGAATAATGAAAAGTACTGATTATATCTATATATGACATGCATGGATGGATTTAAGACTTATTAATATGTGGGTTTGAAATGATTAAGTGATGACGTTAATTCAAATTCATAATGCAAGTGATTTTGCTGGAGTAAAACCCTTAAGCGCAAATCCATTTTTTTTTTTTTTCAAAATACTTATAAAGAAATTTATTTTTTTGATAAATACTTATAAAGAAATTTATACTAGCAATTTTTTATTTAAATCACTTGATTTTAAATTCTTAAATCCAATTGTAACCTATATGTTGGCTTTCATATTTTATCCAAATTGCTTTAGCTTTTTATAAAATGTTACCTTAGAAAACCTTTTGTTTTTTGCTTGATTTATAGTTAAGCTGTTGGTTTATAAGTAGCTAATATTTGTTATTTCCATACAATCAATTCCTTTTGATGTGTTATGGGAGGGGGGGGGTGTTTATGAAACCCTATTAGAGTCACTCATGGCTGTAGTTTATTAGGATGGGATGAGATTGATTTGTGCAACACATTAACTTTGATATTGGCATGATGGTGGGTGTGGAGATCTGCCTTTAAGGGTGGCTTTTCTTGTTTTGTATGCTAGCACCACTGATAGAGATTCTTAAGTGGAATCCTCATTGGTGAGAGAGGGGCGGGGGGGACAAAGAAGTTGGGACATAAGATTCAACTGGGACTAATGACTAGGCGTTAGAGTTGGTGGATTCATTCCTTCATCTTTTAGATTCTCATACCCCTGTAAAAAGGGTGGTGACCAAGTGAAATGGAGCTTAAAGAGGAGTGAGAGTTTAGTGTTTGTTCATATTAAGGGGATCAAGTGCTGTCCTTTTTCCTTGGAAAGGCATTCGGGGTGTTAAGGCTCCACGGAGGGTATCCTTTTATGTTTGGACAATGGCATGGGGGAAGATTCTTACTTGTGAAAACCTTATCAAGAGGGTATATGATTGTGAGTTGGTGTTGTTTGTGTCGGTGTAGTGGGAAGGTGGTGGATCATCTATTGATACACTGCATGATTACTTTGGAGTTATGGAGCGTTGTTTTTAGGTCATTTGGGATTTAGTGGGTTTATCAGAAGAGGTCATAGATCTTATATTTGGTTGGAATAATTGGTTTGGAAAGGCATTTGTTGGATATATGGAATATAGTTCCGTTTTCTCTGATGTGGACTGTATGGAGGGAATGAAATTGGCGAGCTTTTGAAGATATGGAAAGTACAAGGACGCAATTGTTAGCATCTTTCACCACTTCTTTATATGAGTGGTCTTGCACTTGGGGCTTCACAACTAGCCATTCTATTGTCTTTTATACGAGGAGTCATTATCATTGTATATGTAATTCTTTCGTGATGTAATTTTTTAGGAGTTCTTGTTCATGAAGTAGTCTCTTTTTTATAAAGTTATTCTTACTTATAAAAGAAAGTATGATGCTCATAGAAAAAAAACAGTTTACATAGGCTGAGTTAGAATCTTTGCATGAGGCTGACTGTTAGACTAGTCCACTTGAAGTCCTGTGCCTAAATTATTTTTGATAAGAAAATGTATTTATTCCACCTTAAGTTTAATGTCCCAATAGCAAGCTCATGCTGCTAAACTCGGTTCCTAAATTATTTTGATGTCTAAATTTGAGTTCTATTTACTCTAGTGCTATTAAAGATGTGATTGTTTCTTACCTGATGCAACTTTTTAACTTAAAATATTATTGCAATGGGCCAGCTGAAACTGTAATATACAGAATATTTTACTACATAAATAGATCTGGGAATGGTCAACTTACACTCAGGGAGCTGAAACGTGGAAACTTAATTGATGCAATGCAACACGCAGATGAGGAAGAAGACATCAATAAAGTTTTGAGGTATACCAGTTGAAGGCCTGTCTTAGTTTGTCATCAAGTAACTTATGGATAAATAGGGATATTAATCATAGGACGAAACTTATGTACAATACTGTAGATGTTTTTCCTTAGGTTCCTCTCTTATGATTTTGCCACGTGACCACTTAACTAAAAAATGCAATTTTACCTCATCAGAAAAAAGTTACATGGCAGAATCTTAAGAGGGGAATTTAAGAAACAGTATTTAAGTACTGTACCTAAGTTTTTCCCTTAATCATGAATTACATTTCACAAAATCAGGAATATATTTTTGGAATCATGCTTAGTGCACAATGTTAGATAAATTTTTAAACATTTTTTGCCCCTTTTTTTTCTTTCTTATCTCATCCTTTACAGGTACTTCTCGTATGAACATTTTTATGTTATATACTGCAAGTTTTGGGAGCTGGATACGGATCATGATTTTTTGATCGACAAAGAGAACCTTATCAGATATGGTAACCATGCGCTTACCTACCGGATTGTTGATAGAATATTTTCTCAGGTTTGTGTCAATTGGTGTTCTTGCTTTACATCACTTTACCTGCTGTTTATGGGAAGAAAAGTTTTCTTCCATTGAATGCTTCCGGTTTCTCTCTTATTCTCTTTGTTTATTTTTTTCAATTATCTCATTTTGTTTGACTAGTCTCTTTTGCTTATTTCTTTTAATACCTTCTCAGGTTTCAAGGAAGTTCACTAGTAAGGTTGAGGGCAAGATGGGGTATGAAGATTTTGTGTACTTCATACTGTCAGAGGAGGATAAATCATCTGAACCTAGTCTCGAGTATTGGTAGGTTTGCACTTCTTATTTGCACCAGTCACTAGTTTGCATGCTCAAATTTTATATCTACGCAAGTGTAATCATGAGTAAGGAAGCAAATATGAAATGGGACATCTAAGTGGAGCATATATGCTGATTTGCATGATTGGCAGCGAAAGGAAAGTTTGGTTGAATTCTTGCAATGTTAATAAAGTCCTTGAATCAAGTATATCAGTACAAAGTTTGATTTCCCAAGGGCTAAATTTAACTTACGTGTGAAAAAGGTTATAAAGAGCTATGAAGAAAGTTCATACTATCAGTTTGAAGTTCAATTTTGTAAGCATTTGGCCTTCTGTTTTTCATGAGGTAGCTCTTTGAATATACATCTTTTTACTTATCAAAAAAAAAAAGAATGGAAAAAGACAAATTGAGTGCACAAGATGGGATGAAAACTTAATTAAAATACTGTGAACAGCACATTAGTCACTGCTTACCCAGACTATGCGAATGTTATCTAATGCAATTTTGTTTGAAGTTTTCTGTTAATATATATGTTGTAGAGTTCTAGTGGAGATTTTTGTGTTATTTAGCCTAAAATCTTAGCATTTGTTTTTTTTTATTATAAAAAAGAACCTTTATCAGACTTAAGTTTTAAAATGCAGAAATATGAGTTCTGTAAGCTATGATTATTGCCTGTCTTCCAAAGAATGAGAGAGGCAGCTATAGTGCATGAATGTTAGAGCACCTGAGTGGCATCCCTTTTTCCTCTTTTATAGAGTTTCTAGACTTCTTGAATCTTTGTTTGTATTGGGAGTAGCTCAGATGACACATTGTGTATTTGAACTCTCTCCTTTTTTGAATAAAATTATCTTACTTATCAATAAAAAATTTTAATTCCTGGTTCCCATGTTATCCTGAATTTGCATTGTACTTGCCAAAAGCAGTTTGGAAATTATTGCTTTTTGGTGCCATATTTATGTCAATTTCTTTTTAAATTTGCTTCTAATAGAAGTTGCTTCAGAACTTATTTTTTATGCAATAAAACCTGTCTTTACATTGTCTTAAAGATATACATTTTCTTCATGTTTGCTCAGAATCACCTATACAATATATACCTTTTTGGAGGGGATAGGTAGAGAAAGACATCTTTTGATTTCTTTTTGAACCTTCAAAACATTTTCTTTCATGGATGACCACTCTGAAATTTTTTGATATCTTTACAGAGTTTATTGTGCTATCAGTTGCGATGTATTTGTGACATTAAATTGTCTTTTACAGGTTCAAATGCATAGACCTGGATGGAAATGGGATTCTGACACGGAATGAGCTGCAATTCTTCTATGAGGAGCAGTTGCATCGAATGGAATGCATGGCCCAAGAGCCTGTGCTCTTTGAGGATATATTGTGCCAAATAATTGACATGATTGGACCTGAGGTTCACTTTTTCCTCTTTTCTTCTTTTAATGATGGTTTTGTTTCCCTTTCTTGAATGTTAGGGTTTGTGTGGGAACATTTTCTAAGAGAAACAACTTCTAATAACCATTAATATTTTATTGCATACCAATGCCCTGATTTCTAACGTCCTTCTTATAGAGTACATATGATGCTCCACAATGTCCCAGAACTCTCTCTCCTGTCCCTTTATTTGGGCCTGGGGCTTTTGGGAAATTAATGCAATTACAATTTTTGTAAAAATAGTGCAGATTTCTTTTGAAATCATGTCTTGAAGACTTGATTCTTGATTCTTGAGCTTGAAACTGTGTCTTGAAGACATGATTTTAAGGCTGATCTGACTAAGTCGTGTTAAGAAAAAAATAAAATAAAAGCTCAAACAGTTTTTGTCCTGCCAAACACAAACCTACATGTACCCCTTATCTTCCTCATCATGAGATCCATTCTATTTCTTTACCAAACACAAATCTACCCCTGCCCACCACTGTTGGATTGCCCCCAGCTAAATGAATTAAGGGGCAAATGAGGTTGCCATTACCACAGGTTCTTCTCGAACTGCTTCACGTCGCAATAGAGAGCAAATTATAAATACAATACTGTACTTGTTGTACCGGCCAGTTATATGGTGCATTTAACCGCTTGGAATGTACTGCTTTAAACACTGGTTTGTTTCAGCCACTACTAGCTGTTTCTGTCGATTTCCACTGATATACAACCATAGCTTTCTCTTTTTGTTTATTTTTTGTTTTTGGGATATGATAGCTTATAGTGAACTCAGTTTGCCATGAGTAGCCAATGTTCCTTGAACATATCTACAAAGGCATCATTAACTAGAGATTATTTTACTGTGCCTGACATGAAATTTTCATGACTGCAGAATGAGAGCTATATCACACTGCATGACCTGAAAGGTTGTAGACTTTCGGGAAGCGTATTCAATATCCTTTTCAACCTTAATAAATTTATGGCCTTTGAAACTCGTGATCCATTTCTCATTCGTCAGGTACTTGAAATGTTTCTAGTTTTTAATCATTGCTTGATGATACATTAGGATAAAAGTGTGATTCTGTACTGCTTGCCATTTTTTATGATAGAATGATGTTGTGATGTGAACAGGAACGAGAAAATCCAACATTGACAGAGTGGGATCGCTTTGCACATAGAGAATACATCAGGCTTTCAATGGAGGAAGATGTTGAAGATGCCTCTAATGGAAGTGCAGAAGTTTGGGATGAATCACTTGAGGCTCCTTTCTGAGTTTAATTAGGTAAGCTATGTCAGTTTCTATGACGATTCCTTTATATATGTTTAAAGAGGTGTGCACATGAGATAATTTTAACGTTAGTGTTAAGTCAGGTGAATTTTAAATTAAAATTTCTGGCGTGCAGATATACATGTAAACATGCATAAATGTGTGTGTGTGATTATTCAAGTTGGCTATTGTATATGTCATGGTTTCTTGCTGGTAGGATTTAGAATCCTGGTGATGGAAATATGTAATCCACTATATATATGAAATATTATGTACTGCTTATTTCGTGCCCTCGTAGCATGGAAAGTAATTTGGGTACCGACACATAGTTGGTTCTCTAAAACCAGTGGTAAGACTTTATCATGTTGGATGACTTGACTGGTCTCATTTTCCTCAGTTCTCTCTCTCACTGTAATCTTGAGTTCTGTAGTGTAGATTCGTTGGTGGAAGACAAATATTGCTGATTTAAGAACTGACGCTAAAAATATTGCAAATGGTGCTGATTTTTTTGGCCTATACAAATTGTAAAGTAACCGTTATTCTAATGGTGGTGCTTTCGTCTGTACACGTGACAACTTGCATAAGGTTTTTTCATTACTGAGATGCTAGTATGGCATGTGTAATATTGCTCACCTTAAGTAAATAGGTAATAATAAGGGTAATATAGTAATAATGTCCTCACCATGCGCTCTCCCATGTAGCTATTGCTTTCTTTGCACTTAAAGGTGGACTCAGAAAGTTAAAAGTGGAGTGCAAATTCTGGAGTTGTGTGGCCCTCATAACAAGTTATGCCTTTATTATTACTCTTATTTTCCCCTGTTTTTCCAATTACTTAATTAGAAGTTAACCCTAAATGTATTTGTTCTTGTTAACTACAGGTTCTAACAAGGAAGCTCCGAATTCTTCTTAAACTGGCCATCCATCAAAGAAACTGTTTTACTCTGGATTATTTCTTAAATGGACTATGCAAACACTTGACCTTATCAGATGGAAATTCTGGGCTTGGCTGTGTGGAATGAATTTTTGTTGTGCTGGAGTTGAAAATATTCAGATCTTTGTGTGCATTGAACTGACAAACATTGGGGAGAGTTACAAAGGAAAATTCTTTTACATCGTACCAAGATGTCTCATGGAGGTGATTATATAATCCCTGGTTGACGTAGTTCGGAACATTAAGTGTATTTGATTATTTTCCTTATTTTAATTATGTTGAGTTGTAAGTTATCATTCATGTCTTTCCTCTCTCTTACCCAAGTTAGTGGATGGTTCTTTCAATACTTCCATTTGTATGGTAATGTGCTGGTCAGTGTCATAGCAATTTTGGCTCACTCTGGTTATTTCTAAATTTGATTCAGTCAATTTCTGTGTTTGCTGATCTATGATATGTGTATAAGAAAAACGAATCACCTAGTAGTTTAATGATCATTTATTAATTAATGGCACAAAAAAAGGAGAGAAAGAGACTGTCTTCTATGTTTGGCAATCTCCAAACGAGTTCAAGATCATTTGTACAAGGAGCAGCAGCTTAAAAGCAGCAGTTTGTGTAGATTTTGACTATCATTTGATTGAACAAAATCTCAGGATTTGATTGCCTTTTGATCGTGACTTGATTGATCGAAAGATGTTTGACTGCCCTTCGACATTGACTCAATCAATTGAAGATCAGGTTGATGTGTTTTAATTTCCAGAAGTTGGAAAGGTTATTCTGTACCCTATTCGTTATGCACAACTTCCAAGAGGCTGGAGAGGCTATTTATCGTGAACCTTGGAAAGAAAATCTGAGCCTGATCAGTGAGTTCCAGAGTGAAAAATTTAGCGAAATTTTTTTAACATGGTGTTTGTTGCCTTAGAGCTCATCAAGCTTGAAATCATAGCACCTAGCGTGTTATTAAACCTCTCGAAGTCACAGGTTTTGGTCATGGACTTGAATACATCATCTGTGAAGGTGTTCATGTATCAAATAAAGGTTTTAGAGTTGTAGAGGGTTTTCGCAGTAAGTTTATCTACATGTTAAGAGTCTAGGATTAAAGCTTTTTCATATCACTGTTTCTTGATTATTGTTTTGCTTATCTGTTTTACAGTTTTGGTGCCTTGCTGGTTTTGTTCATTAAATTAATATAATCGGAATCACATAACTAAGTTAATTGATTAACTCTCTCTCTCGTTATAAAAAAAAAAAGTTAATTGATTGACTCGCTGCTGCTTAATCGTTTTGGGGTCAAAATTGATCTTTTCACTTTATGTTATCTCAATATAATTTTGTAGCCTAAAACTACAAAGGTAAGTTGAAAGCAAGAATCTCAAACAATTTCACCTGCCTGGATGAACTCCCAATTGGAGAAGCTGAACCCTCATCCTTTATATGCAACAACCAATCCTAGCAATCAACCATATGTTCTTTATCAAAATTTACTGAATCTATAGACTGAAAGAACATAGGGCCTAACTTTACCACAAACATTTTCTTACCTATTATTTGTCTAACCACATGAAGGGTGTGTTTGTTTTGGAGAGATTTTAGAGAGGATGGAAAATTTAGAAGAGAAAAGTGGAGAGAAAGAAGTTTTAATGGGTGTTTGTTGGAAGGAAGAGTGGAAAAAAATGTGGAGCCCAGGTGTTTTTTCTCCGAGCCACCAAAAAGTTCTCTCCAAAATAGGGAGAAAACTAGGGGGAGAAGCTCACTAACATGAGCTGCCCCAAATGCCCCTACACATTCTTCTTTGCTAACATTTTTTGTTTCTTCTTTGTCACTAATCTATGCACATTCATGTTGTTTTGGATTTTTTGTTTTATCTCACTTTTTTTCTTTTTCTTTCTTTTGTTTTTATTACTTTCTTCCATAGTTCCTTTCTCCCTTTGTTTTTCTTTCTCTGTTACTAATTTGCACACGTTCATGTTATTTTGGGCTTTTTTTTTCATCTCATTTTTTCTTTTTTCTTTCTTTTGTTTTTATCACTTTCTTCTATAGATCCTTTCTTCTTCTTCTTGTGATTTCCACCCCCCCCCCAGTTTGACCACGATACGATATATTTCGGATACCGGTCAATACCGGTGTACCGTTTCGGGTTTACCGCTATTTTATATATTTAATATATATATATATATATATATAAAACTAACAATAAATGTGAATTTTTGTTTAATTGACTAGACATTTAAAAAAAAAAATTATAAGGCTAATTCTAGATCTCTTCTTTACTCAAATCTGAAGTTGTTGTACATGTACAAGCCAAGGTATATGGTATACCTGCCAACATTTGTTACTGCTTTTTTTAGTTTTTATTCTTTTCCACCATCTTTGGTATCTTTTATTATTATTTTTAAAATCTTTTTTTCAATCTCACTTTACAAGATAAGTCTTATCGCATTACTTTTTCTTTTCTTGGTTTTAGAACTCCTTTGCCTCTTCACTCGGCCACACAAAACTAAGAAAGGAACAAACAAACATAGACACTCAAATGCTAAGAGAGAGATTTGAAGAAAAAACTGAAGAACGAAAAGTGGAGGAAAGCTGGAAAAAGTGGGTAAGTGTCTTTGTTTCGCCCGAATTCTATTTACGGGCCAAAATCTAGTATCAAAGTCTTGAATAAAAGGTGATTCTAACTTCATTTTGCAAAGCTATTGTGCATTTTTCTTTCATTTTTCTCTTTCTATCTGCTGGGATTTCTTAGCTTACTCAGATTTTCACTATCCTGCAGTTAAAAAATTGCCAAAATTACCCAAAAAACAAAAAAGCATTTCTTGTTTTGGCCTAGTGTTCATTTACCGGCCGAAACATCCGGATTTCGCTGGTACAGCTGGTACGAGGCATGTACGTTTGGTATTTTTTCCAGTATGAAACAGGGGGTTAAGTGTACCGGTTCACTGACCAGTACGGTATGACGGTACGAGATTCACTTCTTTGGTACATACATAATTTTTTAAATAAATAAATGTGTATAAAAAATTGTATTGCCTTTTGTTTTATTTAATAGGGACATAATTGTAAATTTATATCAATTTCATTTTTCATAGTTTTCTATCTCTCCACTTTTCTATCCTCTTAACCAAACACATATGAGAGAAAACTAAATATTTTATATCCTCCCACTTTTCTATCATTTCCCCATTTTCTATCCTCCCACTTTTCCACTTCTCCAACCAAACAAACCCTAAATGTCAAAATCACCTCTGTGTGTGTGTGTGTGTGTGTGTGTGTGTTGCATTGAACCAATTCAAATGAACTCCAAATGGGATTGAAGAACTTGGTTTGAAAGAACAACTTGCCAAGAGGGTAGCTCAACTGGTTGGCACTTCTTGGTGTTCCCAACAAAGACATCCATAGTTCAAATCTTTCATTTCCCATTATAACTATCAATTTATCAAAAGAATTAGTTTCTAAAGTAATACACATCCAAAGAAGCAAATGTTCCCCAAAAGCACCACCACATCAATCCCAAAATCAGACCCAATTCTTGATTTTTTTTAATATCAAACACAAAATTAGATGTATCTAAGTAGAAACCAATTCTAGGTCAACCTTGGTCCCTTAATTGTGCTTTCATATTACTTAAGATGTCTCAAGATGCTTCAACTAGTTCAAAGTGATTATCTAACGCAGACTAGGTTTGTGATCAGGAGATACTTACATAATAGGACTTTGAGAAACACGCAAGTTAACAATGATAATGAAAAATCCTAAATAATTAAGTTATAAGCCTAAGTTATTTAGCCTAAATTATCGAGCTTAAGTTATCAGGCCTAAGTTAATAGAAATAATTCAAAGTGCATCAACTTGAAATCAATCATCTCGAAGTAAACTATTCTAGAGGAAATCATCTCCAAATAAAGTAAGTTGTAGGAAATTTAAATGGTTTAAATCAAAGTGTTAACTCCAACAACATATTGATTCAGAATAAGCAGTAAATCAGAAAACAACTAATGATTGCATCAAACTACTTTAATACTTGATTGAATAATAAAATGAGTACAAAGGAAATACACTTTAATATACACTAGTTTGATTTGCCTACAAACTACTTGATCTCTAATTCAGTGATCTTAGACTTGCTCGGTGTCTTCTATTGGATGATAGTTATTTTTAGCTCACAACTACTCCACAAAATAGGGGGGGGGGGGGGGGGGGGAGGGGGGGGGGGTGTGGATGGGGATTATTTGTAGTAATTAATTACCAGATTTTTCATTTATTGACAAGTGTCTTCTAGTTGCTATATCCTTTGACAAGTGTTCCAATCTCCTCATATGATACACGAGTGTCTTTCCACATGGCATAACTCATAAGCAAGAGAAAGAGTGGTTACTTCTAAATGCTAATAACTTCCTGTAACTCTATGTGGTTAGGGGAAATATCAATGGGTTTTTAATTCTGATCAAATCCCACAATATTTATTTTGAGCTTCTTAGTTAATTTGGAACCACGTGCAACAGATTTGGCTGGCAAATGAGAAGGGAAGAGGTTGATAAAGGATAGAGAAGAGTAGAGAGGGGAGCTAAGGATAAATAAATAAATAAATAAAGAGGATAAATTACATTTTTAACCCTATAGTTTTAAGGGTGTAACAGATTAAACCCTTTAATTTCAAAAGTAATAAATTAAACATTAATAATTTTCAAAAATTAACAAAGTAATTCTTGAAGTTTCCAATGGTAAGAAATTTAACCTCACCCTTTTGAGTGGAATTATATTGTATTTAGAATTTAATATAAGGTTTAATTTGTTAGACCCCTAAATTAAAGGGTTTAGGATGTAATTTTTCCAAAAAACAAAGAAGATAAGTGGCTATGTGTCCAAATGAATTAGCGCATTAGATTAAAACTACCTTAGCACCGATAGTCATGTAAGACATAAATAATTAACGGAGGTTATGCTAACAAATTAAGCTGCTACCTTTCAAAAATTTGAGGGATTGAAATCCAACATTTAAAATTTTGAGGGACTAATTTCAAACTAAATTCAAATTTTAGGCTCCCAAATTATAATTTACTCTAAAATCAAATTACACTCCATATACTATCATTCATGGGCATCAATTTGAAATCTGATACACCCATACAC
The DNA here is from genome assembly GCF_002906115.3 of Quercus suber. Lineage (NCBI taxonomy): Eukaryota > Viridiplantae > Streptophyta > Magnoliopsida > Fagales > Fagaceae > Quercus > Quercus suber. The sequence goes on from NW_027069848.1 coordinate 58,163, forward strand.
ACACGTCACCATCATGTGTTCTCAAATCAACTAAAATATGCACTGGTTGCTGCAGCCGTGAACACAAAGTTGGTACTTTGAATTTTTATTTAAATATAGAATTATTTTAAAATGGTGAATTATGATATTGATAGATTATAACTTAAATGAATTTATTTCTTAATGCTAGGGTCATATTTTATATGTATTGGCTCATCTTTTGACGAAACACACTTGTAATTTAGTAGATCTAAGTTGGGTTTAATGTATCAACAAGTGTGTGTAGTTTACTTTAGAAGTAGTATCATTAAAGACATGAAAATTGATCCAAGAAACAAGTGAAAAAAAAGTTGTTTCATTAAAGCTAGACACTAGAGCAAATCACAACAAACCCCCCCCCCCCCCCGGGGAGCTCGGCACAAGCTCAATTTATCGAGACTTACGAATTCAGAATTCTCAGATCTGAATTTTGGCCCATGATGACTTGAATGATTAGGGTTTCTCTCTCTACAACTCTAGTCATATAAAAGACTCATTTTAAAAGTCATTAAGTACAGAAATTGAGACTCATAACTCATATACTCTATGAGAAGTTACTGCATTTATGCGCCTTAGTATTTTGTAACCAAGTACTTCCTGGTCTTCAACATCTTGATGTGGAAAAATTTGCATCCAATAACGATCAATTAGGTTGCTGGAGTTAGTCACATATTGGGATCTATGCATGAGAAGAAATCTACTACAAGATTAAGTCCGATTGAGTATTAGAGCGAAAGTTCAACTATAGGTTGGTATTTTGGGATAAGCTAGGATAGTGGTAAGATTTCTCATACTTGTAACCACTTGATTATTGATAGTGGATTTTTGAGAGTGGTGACCTGAAATTCACTCGATGGGGGTTTTTGCCTTGCGAGAGGTTTTCCACATTCGTCAACAAATTACCATGTCAATTTAATTTCCACTGCACTTAGTTTATTTGGTGATTTGTTGGTGCCTCCACGATTTGCATATAATTTGACCTAATTAATCAACTTGGGTAATTGAATTAATTAACCATGGTCAATCTATAACCCAACAAGTGGTATAAGAGTGGGCACACTCTGATTAGATTTTAATCTTTGCTGTGTGATCCATTGACCCTCGTTGTCATGGAAACTATTGATTTTTTTTATTTGCATGATCTTGTGTTGAATAATGATGATATTCAAGATGCCTATTGTAAGCTTTATAAATTTTGTTTGAAATTTCTTAAAAGTTCTACAAAATTAAAAGCTAAATTTGAAAAGGTCAAACTTGAAAAAGATGAATTGATTGCAAAATTGGATGAAGCCAATAATTTGAATGAGAATTTAAAAAATCAATTTTCATATCAGGTAGACAAAATTAAGAGTTTAGAAGAGCAACTAGTTGAATCTAAAATTGAAGTTGAAAAATTAACTAGTGCCAAGCTTACTGTTGAGCCTAACTCTAAAAAAAAAAAAATTTATATTCCTCCATTTAAAAGGAAATAATGAAGAGTTGAAGGCTAATTCTACTAGGATAGACAAAGGCAAAAACCTGATGTTGACATTGAAGTTTCTAAACCAGTCTAAAACTTCTCTTAGGTTGAATGAAAAATATGAATTAGTCTCCACTTGTCATTATTGTCATATTGTTAGTCATATTAGGCCAAATTGTCCTAAGTTAAGGTCTCTGTCAACCTCCAAGATTAAACCTCCTTTTAGGAAGCCTAGTAGTTCTAAAACCACTTATGTTTATCACCATTGCGGTGCTTTCAGTCACACTAGCCTAAATTGTTTTAAACTATTTCCTCATAAACGAGTCTCTAATAGGTCTCATCCTTTGTCTAAAGGCTATATACCTATTCTTGGTGAGTTATTAAAAACTTTGAGCTTTTTAACTCAATTTCAGGAGAATTCTAATTCTTCTATGTCCTTTAGTGGTCAAACTAGGACACGTGTCTTTTTATCTTCACAATCAAAGACTAATACTGTATAGGTGATAAAGGATCCTAAGACTTGATTGTCTTTTTGTTTGTCCTCTACTTTAATTCTTTCTACCTAAAGTATGACTTTCATGCTTGATTTCTTATCTGTTTTTGGAATCATGATTTCATGTATTGCATTGTTTTTGTATTTATTTATTTTTGCACATGCATTTTTTATTTCTTTTATTGCTTTCAAGAAAAGAAGAATAAAAAAAAATTGAAAAAATACAAAAAGAGTGTGTGTTTATGTATATTGGTACTTGTGTACCTTGAATGGCCAATGAAACTAGGTTTCTTAAACTTTGTATTTTTTGTAGTTTAGATGAGCATCTTCATGCACAACTAAGTGTTAGGGTACTTTTTTTTTACACCTAATTTTATTCGAGTACCACCTATTTATACCACTAATAAGTTATTGGGTTTTCCTAAATATTTTTTGCTCTATTATTATGCTAATCACAAATATTTCATATCTCATTATCTAAATTGGGCTATGATATAAACTATCACAAAAAGCCCAAAAACTCATATTTTATCCAATTTTTATTATCATTATTTAGCTAAACCCAAAACCGGCCTTATGAACCCAATAAACACATCCTATTCAATTAGAGCTCAAAAATACTTATGCTTAGCAATATTTGAAAAACTCATGATTCAAATTCATGGAAAAACAATTTTATCAATGGAATTCAAATCCATAATCAAAGCCCATGGTTTAAACCCATGACAATTTATTTATCCAAAACCTAATTTATATTAACAATATCAAAGCCCAATTCTCATTAGCAATATTTAAAACCCAATTTTCATTAGCAATATTAAAACCCAATTCTCATTGGCATTCTCATTGGCAATATCAAAACCCAGTTCTCACTGGTAATATTTAAAGCCCAATTCTCATTGGTAATATCAAAAGCCCAACTTACGTTGGCACTATTAAAAGCCCATATTAACTACTTGACACTATTCTATCAAAAGTCCAAGGTTATTAATACTTGGCAAAATATTATATCATAATTATTTCACTTAAAAGTCCAATAATGAACAATACTTTAGATTCTTAAACATATTACCATAATATTACAAGGTCATGGAATTTATTAATTATCTATTCTCAAAACCCATGGCAATCTTCTTATAAAATCCCATGGAAAGTTATGATTATTAGACCCATGATATTTATTTATTTCATATTATAAACTCATGTTTACTATCTATCTTACATCACAACATTCATAATATTTATTACCAAAACTCATGGTAATTATTCATCCTACATGTCCATTATTATTATTTATAGAGAAACTCATGAGAACATCATATTATTCTATTTTAGTGGTTGTTACCATACTTATTTAAAACCCATGGTAAATATTATTCTCAAGAAAATATTGGAGGTCATTATTTAAAAAAGCCCCAAAGAAATATCATTTACAAAGTAATCCATAGCAAAAATTATGAGAAACTATACAAGTTGTTATTTAAAGCCCATGAAAATTAATACCTAAAATCTACCATAAATATTTATTAAAGCTCATAGATTCATTTTTATTTCTGCTAACAACTAAAACCCATGAGGAGTAAAAAACTCATGGCAAATCATGTCTTTAATGCCCATTTTGTAGGCCCAAGAATCTCATAAGGAAGGGAACAAGCCCAAGCAAAGAAAGGGTCATGTGGCCCAACTAAAAGTGTTGAAATGGAGCAAAGTTCCAGCCCAAAAAGGTCCCAAAAAAAGGCTTGAAAGTGGGCAACCAGCTCTTGTTCATTCCTAACCAAAGTACAACTAGAGGCCCCTACAAGAGAACCAAGTCTTTGAGGATGAACTAGGGGTTGTCCCATCAGTTTTCTACCACACTCTACTTGGCATGAACAGTGCCCGAGTACTGTCATATCAGCTAAAGTCTAAAAGATGATAGGACTCCATCATCTTCCTCAAGACTGTACCTCTAGCGGAAGGGGAGTTGAAACCAAATTATTCAACTTCAACAAATTGATGCTATAAATGTTAAAAACATTCAAAACATGATTCATGCGCCAACCCATGAATCCAAAAGAGGAAAAATTGGGAACATGTGGTTTGGAGGGCATAAAGAGATCTCTAGTAGAACCACCTGAAGTAGACTTAGAGCTTAACACCTGGCTTGGGGTGTGGAATCTTACTTCTTGGGAGTCCAAATCTCAGTTGCAGCATTAGAATTCGTTCTTGATACACGCCTTAATCACATTGATTGAGCTCAGCCCCAGAAATCCTAGCATTGAATACAAACCACTCTAAAATCCCATCATTACCCAAAGAAGCAAGGCAGCCCCTAAAGTAAATCTTCTACTTCTGACCAAAAATCTTAGGAAGATTAACCTTGATTCATCACCTTTGATTAGTCCTGCGATTTTTGGATTCTTGTCAATTAATGCTTCTCTAAAGCTTCACTATAAAAACATAAGCAACTAACCAAAAAAATAGACGGCTACCCTCTGAAACTCTTGGTTTGTTTACTACTTTGCTCGTGGTTTAGCTTTCCTCAAACTCACCACTCATCATCTTTAGCCCACACTCATCTAATTTCAGATACTCTTTTTTCCTTTTCACACAATCAGAACCCATAAATGTTTCTCAATTAGTCACAAACAAACTACCACTCACAAAAAGCCTTGATCTTAATATTAATCCCATCTCACTCAAAAAAAGCTCACATTCATCTCATTCATGCCTTATAAATACACAGTCACCAAAATCTTAACTTAATACTTGCTGCACTGAGCTGGGGATCTTTCTCTCCTTTCACTCCATCTTATTTTTCCTCTTTTCTTTGTAACTATGGAGCCTTTAGTCCTTGTTTATTATTATTATGATGAAGGCCATAATGTTTTGGATATTATGAAAGTTTTCCCTTATGTTGACTTAATAATAATAAGAAAAACATATGATTTTTAACATGTAAACACACTTATTAACCTGGAATTACCCTACTGCTAGAGATAATACCATACCGCTAAAAGACTGATTTGAACTATGATGTTGTAAAAGGACTAACAATATAACAAACTAACAACAGTAACGTGTTTATTGTGCTTTATTGTTGTTTTTCTTGTTATGGTGCAGCCTCCATCTCTTGCTTGGGCAGACTTACACAACACCAAAAGTCTTTGGGCTTTATTTCAAGGGCTCATTGTCGAGTTTCGGCTTGGCTACTCCATATTCTATTTGGGAACATCAAAATTTTCCCCTCAACACTAAGAAATGTGAGCTTTGTGGCTCATTGTGTGATTTGTATGATTTGGTTAATCTTTAATCATTCATATCTATATCACTCTTTTTGAAGGGAATGACAAAAAAAATCCTATGAGAAAGGCATAAATAATTATTTCACCACTAAAACTCATTAATCATAAAACATATGTGTGCAATTCATAAAAGCTGTGCTCAATAAGGTGTAGCACTTGCACATTAAGAAAAAAATGTTTGGCTAACATAAATGGATATTTCTTTTCTCTCTCTTATATGCCGAGGCATGATATGCCTTTTTATACTTAAAAGAAAAATGTGCAAAGAACATGAAAAAACAAAAAGAATCAAAATGCTTTTATATAAGAGTGCAAGCGTGTTTTTAGGAAATGTGAGAGTTATATAATGTACCTTAAAGGTAATAGTCTCCATCAAACAATTACGATCGTGTGTTAATGATTCTTGATTCTCTTATATCATTATTTTCATATGATGAAAAACTTGTGCTTTTTTGCAAAAGTTTCACACACAACATGCAACCCTTTGCCACTCTTGATACTATTGTACATGTACAATTTAATTTGGCCATCACAAGGAATACATGTGGTAGTATAAGCTTACTAAATGATCTTAACTCATTTTTGAAAATAAAATTAGTTAGACTTGTTTAGTTTCAAATCCTAGAATGCTTTGCATCAGTTTTGTTATGTTTGAATGCTTAACATGCTTCTATGATGGTTTGGTATGGTATTTATCTTGTTTGCATTCATATCATGATACCTTTTCTCTGTTGAAAATTCATGTTTCTATGATTCTCGATACCAGCTCGATAGCAGTCTCAACACCTCTCGATACCTCTAGACACAAGTCTCTTCTATCGAGACTTTCTAGGTTTTTCTCGATACCTCTTGATACAGCCCGATAAATCAAGCCAAATTTCTAAACTCATTGTCTGCTCAATATCTGCTCGACATCTACCTCAATACATCAAAGTTTTTAGCCGTTGACACATCTCGATACGTTGAGCTTTTATTCTCTACACCTCCTCAATACCTTCTTGATCTATCAAGATGCTTGTTTCTATAAATACTCAAGGGTCAACCCTAATTAATAGGTCACAATCTGAATGACCCCCTGTGATTAACCCTAATTAATTAATTTAGCCAAGTAATTAATTAATCAATTAATCATGCAATTTTATGGAAGCACAAACAAATCACCAATCAACTAAATATGCAGCGGAAAATAAATAACACGGTGATTTGTTTACGAATGGGAAAAACCCTAATGACAAAAACCCCACCGGGTGATTTTCAGGTCACCACTCCCGAAACTCCACTATTATCAAATCAAGCGGTTACAAGTAAAGGAATCCCAAGTACCTTACCAACCTACAGTTGAACCCTTACCCCAATACCCAATTGGACTTGATCTGTAGCGACAGTTCCCTCCTTTGATGCACGGCTCCCAAGTACGTGACTAACCAATGCGAGGATCCAAGTACGCGACTTCAGAACACCAACTGAGGAAGAATGGTTGGCTACAAAGTTCTTCAGTTCATCCACTTGATGAATAGCAGGAAGATGCTTGGTTACAAAACCCTATGGTGCAAATACACAGCAACTTCTTGATGGAAGATGAACTAGGTCAAGAACTTCGTCTGTTGATCACAATTTGCTTAAACAGAGATTGCTCAATGATAATGCAACTTGTGTCACCCAAAACAGCTTTTAAAATAATCCTTTTATATGTTTAGGGTTAGAAGAAAAGAAGGCCCAAAAACATATTCACGGATCCCAATAAAATCTGATTGGAAATCTGACTTTTTAAATCTCGACAGATAGCAGGTGTCGATGTAGCTGTCGAGAGGTGTCGAGCTTTAAAAACTGTGCACTTCAACTTGCTTTCTCTTGGACAGACTTGATGACTTCAACACTTGACCTTGAAACATTGTTTCTTGAAGTATTAAAAACACCTAAAACTACCCAATTACAAGCAGAGTGCGTTTTGTCAAAGGATTAGTCAATTTACATAACTAAGTGACATATGTTCTTAAACAAGTTAAAACATATATGTCCTAACATCTATGATTCTCGATACCAGCTCGATAGCAGTCTCAACACCTCTCGATACCTCTAGACACAAGTCTCTTCTATCGAGACTTTCTAGGTTTTTCTCGATACCTCTTGATACAGCCCGATAAATCAAGCCAAATTTCTAAACTCATTGTCTGCTTGATATCTGCTCGACATCTACCTCAATACATCAAAGTTTTTAGCCGTTGACACATCTCGATACGTTGAGCTTTTATTCTCGACACCTCCTCGATACCTTCTTGATCTATCAAGATGCTTGTTTCTATAAATACTCAAGGGTCAACCCGGTTTTGTTCAAACTCAAATATCTTGACACTTCTCTTTTCTTTCTCACTCCAAAACCTTATTTCTCTCTAAAATCCTTCTTTCCTTCAAGTTTTCGGCCTATTTCAAGCTCAAGTCAGTTGGTGTAATATGACCCTTTGGTTCCCTATTTACCAAAATGGAGTAAGTCACTGAACTAATGCATTCCATAATCCAACCAATCCAAGTAGGATGAAAACCCTTTTTTTCCATAATTCATTGGAGAAAAATTCATTCCAATTTGTCATATACCTTGCTCATATCTAGCTTCAGCGCCATATGTCCTATCTTCCCAGTTTTCTTCATCTTCATATGATGGAGAGTCTCAAAGGCCACCAAAATGTTGTCCGAAATAGCTTTATCGGATTGAAAAGCACTTTGAGATTCAGAAATAATCTAAGGTAACACTCTTTTTAATTTGTTAGCTAAAACTTTAGAAACAAGTTTATAAAGAATATTACACAAAGCTATAGGGCAAAACTTAGTAACATATTCTAGACTTTTTACTTTAGGAATAAGAGTGATAAAAGTATGGTTCAAACCTAGCAAAATTGTTTTGGAATTTAGGCAAGAGAGAACCGCCTTAATAATATCATCTCTAATGCTATCCCAATAATGTTGGAAAAAAATAGGAGGCATGCCGTCTAGACCAGGAGCCTTAAGCCAGTTCCACATTAGCCTTGGTAAATTCCCCAATCAGATTTGAATTCATATCATCATCCACCTTGGTAAATTCTCCATTTGTTTTACATGTGGCATGTATCTTAATAGTAGTTTGTTATAATAGAAATTTAATTATTTACTTTTTAGAGTAATAGTTTACTTTAGTTGTTGTTGTTGTTGTTAGTATTATTCTTATTGAGTAATGCTACAGGCACAAACTATTTTACAACATTTTTACAAAATATTGATGTGGCCGACCTCTTATTGGTTTTCATCTAGGCCCACCATTAATATCACTTCTTCATTTGCCAATAATCATTCACCACATCAGGAGTTTGTAAATTTTTTTGTAAAATAGTTTGTATCTCTAACATTATTCTATTCCTATTATTATACATGGGCAATTCCAATATCATTAACTGTATTTGTATTATGCTCCTGTTATTAAGTTATTAAATGAAAGTAACTATAAGATAGGAAGAAAACTTTTTTTTTTGAAAAAGAGATGATTCAATTAGGGGTGACAATATTTGATATGGCCCACAAACACGTCATGGAATTAACAGGCTAACGAGTTTCGTGTCAAATTTATGTCAATCCAAAACAGATCCAATAAATAAACAGATCCAATTCGGGTTTACACACAAAACACACAATAACTCATCGTCTAACTCGAATTGCTAGTGACCAATTTTGCTAGTATACCCTTTCTAACCCTACTATATAATCATCTCTTTCTCCCTCTCTTCTATTTGGCCTTTGGGGGAGGTAGGGGTGTACATAGGTTGGGTTGAGAGGATTTTTTGACCCAACTCACCATGGTGGGTCAAAAAAAATTCAACCCAACTTAGTCCATCACATAAGTCCAACCCAACCCACATGGTGTGAGTTGGGGTTGGATTGAACCCATGGGTTGGACAATTTTTTTTATTACTATTATTATTAAATTGAGCAATATATATATATATATATATATCACACTTGCCACCTAAATTGATAAACAAAATATACATTAATATATAAACTAATATTCCAACTTAGTTGTAAACAAAATATGTTTAAGTATTCAACTGAATTGATAAACAAAATATAAATGAACTAGTATTTTAATTCATTTATAAAAAAATATACATGAGTTCCTAACTCAGTTATAAACAAAATATATCTAAAATTTTTAAATTTTTTTATTAATTATATAATGCATTTAAATAAATATTAAAAGAACTTATAGGATTTTATATTATATATGATAGTAGGAACCAAGCAAGTGCTCTACAGCTGGTTTTTTTAAAAAATTTATTAAATATATAATATATTTTAAACATATATTAAAATATGAGTGAGTTGGGTCGGGTTTGACCGGTTTGTAATTTTATGATCCAAACCCAACCCGACCTGCTATGAATTTTTTTTTTTTATAACTCAACTCAACCCACCAAACCCTAAAAATTGACCTAACCCGACAGGTTGGGTTGGATCGGGTCGGATTTGGCAGGTTGGCGGGTTTCATGCACACTCCTAAGGGGAGGGATGATACAAGTGTTAGCAGACTATACTGATTATTTAGTGGACTGGGCCATCTATATTGTACAGAACAAAAACTTGGGATATACTATACCGCAGTTGGGCCCAGTTAGAAAGGACCCAGCACAAACAATTTTTTCATAGTAATTTCACTTTCTGGTTTTTTTCTTTTCCCTACGGTCTGTGAACATAGAAAACGACTTGCATGTATTCCTCAGGTAATTTTCTTCACACATATGGCAATGGCATATATGTTTTGCATTGACACCCTACAACCCCACCAATGTGATGACCGCTAAATATCCCATCATTCATAATAAATCCTTGACTCAGAAGAGTGATGTTCTTATGAAAATCTTATAAAAGTCACATCCTCTCAATGTCTTTAGGCTACTAATGCAGTTAATGGCAGTTATATGTAATTTTCATTGGTCCAGCGTCATTGAAAGAGATGACTATGTTTTCCTTGCCGACAATAATTATGTATATAAAGATGAATTTTGAATAACTCTTTTTTTTTTTCTTTTCTTTTTTCTTTTTTTAAGTTAAGTTTATTTATTTATATATTGTGCGATTGGTTTATCTTTTTGTTAAAAACTTATTTGTTTAATTGTTGAAAATTAATAGAATTATTATAGTTCAATTTAGAAGAAGTAAGGTTTTGAAAACTTTTATATAGCCAAATAACTTAGAATGCTAATAATCCTATTCAATTTAGAAGAAGTAAGGTTTTGAAAACTTTTACATAGCCAAATAACTTAGAAAGCTAATAATCCTATCAGGATGTTTAGCAAACAAAATATGGGAAACGTCTTAATAAAATTTTGCATAACCAATTATTTATTTTCTTTTTTTAAAAAAACCGGTTTTATTAGCCTTTTTTTTTCTTATATTTTCAAAGAAATTGAATCATTTTTTTTTAATAAGAAGTAATGGAATCATCTAGTAGCTTAATTCGCTATAGTCATTCTAATTATTATTATTATTATTATTTTATTTATTTTATTTTTTTCTTTTGAGAGTCTATGACATGAGAGTAGATTTAACAAAAGGACATCAAATATTTACCATCATATATGATCCACATTAAAAGCTATTTTGAATTGTGTTTTCTTCAATTCTTTTCATAAAAATAATCACTGTGCCCTCGGTAAGAAGAACCTAGATTTAAATCTTCACTAATTGTAAGAAAAAAGAATATGAAACAAATAAGATATTCCAATTGACTCAATAGGAAGGAGCTCTATATTGTTTTGAAAATTTGCAATTACCCATTGTTCCCCGCCTACAAGAATTGTCATCACTTCATGTGGATCGCAATCTTATGATAAATGGTGACAGTTTCCATTGTACCTAGCTCCATAGATGTAATTGGTTAGAAATATTTGATAGTGACTCTGTACTGAAAAATATATTACAAGAAAAATTTGAACCACCAGTACCACCAATTTTATAAGTGTTGGGGTTTTCATTCTGAGAAAGCAAAAACAAAAGGTTGTGACTTTTGTGAGCCATAGCCACATGGGTCGAGGGGACCATGGACAGACCAAGAGTTCAATGCGTGCGTTTGCCACGCAAAAAGGGTCAGCCCACATAGGTATAGTAAGCAAAAAAGGACAGAATATCAGCATATACTGATCACTTCCAATCAAATCATACGGGCCTCAATAATGGTCCACTGCGTCCTTACAAAATCCAGTAAACAGTAAAGAATCAAGGAAGAATTTGCAAAATATGGCATTAACCATGTCTGTACGTAGCCAGGGACCTACTTTACAATTACATCAATACCAAAAATAAATTGGTACAATCACATACCTAGTGGATTTCCTTTGTCCTTAAACAACCAAGGGAGAAATTTGGAGTTACTATTTTTTTTTAAAAGAGAGTTTTAATTTATAGCGTCTGCTTTTGATAATATCTCTTTTTCATTAGACCAAGACACTAATCGGGATTTAGTGTAAGTCGAAGATTGAACCTCAAATCTTTTATATAACCATCATAGAAGGAGTTACTATTTTGGTTGCAAATGAAATTGAGATAAGTTCTGATAATTTATATTGGATTAAGGCATATGCCATCTTTGTCCTTGCAATTTAAAGTCATCCTGAAGATGTTCCATTTATTAAGCTAACAATATGAAATTTAAAGAAAAAATTAAAGTAATCAAACTCAGAAAATTTTGAAAAGAAAAATAATTAAGATAGGGAGAGAGGTAAACCGCAAACTGTAAACCAGTCTTCCCAACAAATTCCTAACCCAAGGCATTTTATAATTAAAACCTCCAATCTAAATGTATCCTATATAATGGCCTGTTTGGTAAGAGTTTTTAAATATAATTTTTTTTTTTTGCAATCTATAAAATAGTGAATCACACACTTGAATTTATTGTTTGGCTAATATTTTCTAAATACAATTTTCAAAAAATTGTATCATATTTTCCTGGTTAAGAATATATTTTGAAAACGACTAAGGGGGTGTTTTCAGGATATAGAAAATGTTTTTAATGACATAATTGTAAATAAATTGAAAATATTGGACTCCATATATTTATCCAAACTCTTCTTTATCTCTTAAATTAAGGAGCTTATTTTTATCACAAAAAGAATTCCCACACTTCAAATTTGAAACTTATCATTAAAAAAAAAAAAAAACATGAGCTCTATTTCCTTATCATTATCCAAATAATAATAATAATCTATAGATTCTACACATTACTTTTTGTAATTTTTTTTAAAAAATCTCAAAAATAGAAAAAGTCTCCCAAACAATTATTTTTTGTTTTTAGTATTTTGAAAATTGTTCTTAAAAGTGAGAGCCAAACACGTTGTAGGGATAAGGGCCCAAAATTATATTTTGGGCCTTGGGCCTTATCTGTGGATGTGGGCATGTCCGAGGAGGGATAAACAGTTATGAGGAATTTCAGTTTAGAGTCTCATAGATAAGAAAGGAGTGGAGGGCGGTCCGAGGAGGAATTCTTCCTCGGCTATGACAATTACGGCTTAGATATGTATTCCAGTAATGGACGTGACCTTCATAGGAACTCCATTGATAGGGACGCACCTCATGAGCATGCGAGAAGGATGGAAACCCAAAAATATCTGGAGAAAAGTTGCTACCACCGCATTAAATGCACTGCAGCTACTTTTCTGGCCTCATTTATGTGGAGAAGACCCCTGAACAGTGCTACCTTGGCTACCGCAACTCATAGTATGCCAGAGGGGGTGTCTGATGGAACGGGCACTTGAGTAAGGGCTCAAATGATCAACAAGAGTAGGGTCAAGATGGTTTAATGGGATCTATATAATGCAAGAGACCCTCCATGAGAAAAGGATCAGAAAATCAAGAGAGAAATACTGTAGCAATCTAGAACCAAACTTGTAATCAAATCTCGGAAGCAATATACTAGAATCAGTCTCCTCAGATTTGGCCAAGGACCTTTTTTTTTTAGTAAATGTCTATCATCCTTTTTTCTTCATCATTAAAATCTATTAGCTTGTTGCTTAATTCACTAAAGCCCAGTTCTTCAACTCGCTCTCTACAAATTTATTACTTTGGGCTGTTTAGGCTTAAGTCCATACTCCTTTTGGGCCAGGAGTTCAAATTAGGTCCTTACAATTGGCGCCATTTGTGGGAAGAACTTGTGTAATAGTGAGTGCAACGGCTAACGATGGTAGGTTCAGGTCCACAACAGGCAGAATCCATAGGATCCTAACATGAAAATCCTTTTGTCAACCTCAAACATAGAAGGGACCGAGAGAGAAGCGTGCACACTGTCCAATCTAGTAAGAGTTGCTCACGGGGTAAAAGCTATCTCTCCCATGAGGAAGGTACCAAAGCCCTGCAATTGGAAGTTGACCAGCTAAAGAGAAAGCTGCGCCATGCACAACAAAAACAAACCCCCTCCAGCTCTGACGCTTCCTCTGATGATAAAGAGGATGCCAGTTATAGGCGAAGGTTGAGGACCCCACCTAGTGAGTCTTTCTCCTACGATGAGGAGTGCCACCACAAACATAGTCGTAGGAGTCCACCTCGTAAAGGTCTAGGAAATGACGCTATGAGCAGGGCGTTGAACTAGATTTCCAAGTCACCCTTCACGTGCAAGATTGAAGTGGCGATGCTTCCTTGGCGTTTCTACCAGCCAATGTTCACCATCTACAATGGTCGAATAGACCCTGTGGAGCATGTGAGCCACTTCAGCAAGAGGATGGCAATGCACGCCAAAAACGAGGCCCTGATGTGCAAAATTTTTCCTTCCAGCTTGGGACCTATGGCGATGAGGTGGTTTGACGACTTGAGGGCAGGTTCCATTAATTCCTTCAAGGAGCTCACTCAAGTGTTTGGGGCCCACTTTATAACATGCAACAGGGTCCCTCTGCCTCTAGCCTCCCTATTGTCTCCGTCCATGAGGGAAGGAGAAACTCTGAAAACATATTCGGACAGATATTGGGAGATGTTCAACGAGATAGACAGTGACTTTGACGATGTCGCCGTTAGCACTTTCAAGCTCAAACTGCCAGCCGAACATGGCCTAAGGAAATCATTAACTGGGAAACCAGTTACCAGTATATGCCAACTTATGGATCGAATTGACAAGTATAAAAAGGTTGAGGAAAACCAACTGCAAGGGAAAAGAAAGGAAAAGGTTGTCCTTCATGAGAGAATAGATTTCAGGTTGGACCGATACAGTAACAACCGGTCAAGAAGAGATTTTAATGGGCAGTCAATATCTACTAGTACTCACGCGGTCAATGCTGTGTTTCGAGAACCAGTACAACAGGTTCTAGAGAAGATTAAGCACGAGCCATTCTTCAAATGGCCAAATAAGATGGCAGGAAACCCCGTAAGGCGCAACCAAAACCTTTACTGCCAGTACCACCAAGAGCCTGAAGACCCCACCGAAAACTATAGGAACTTGTGGGACCACTTAGACCAGCTGGTCCAAGAAGGAGAATTGAAGAACCTCTTACACCATTCCAGTGGCCAGGGGAACCAGACTGGCCAAGAACCACGAAGATGATCCTACGAGACCTCCTTTAGGCACTATAAATGTTATTATTGTCGCTCCAGGGACGACCGGGTCCTGCCCTTCCAAGATAATGATTGTTGCTTGGCTACCTGCCGAGGACTCAAATTTTAAGCCAAAGAGAGCTAAAGTAAACGCTCGACTAGCATTGAGTTTTGCAGAGGAAGATAAGGTTGGAGCCATACAGCCCCACGATGATGCTCTGGTGGTCACGCTCAGGATTGAGGGCTATGACTGAAAAAGGGTAATGGTGGATCAAGGCAGTGACGCTGAGATCATGTACCCCGATTTGTACAAAGGGCTGAACCTGAGACCTGAGGACTTAACGGCCTACAGTTCTCTTCTAGTAAGTTTTGACGAGAAGGTTGTCATTTTGACAGGTCAGATCAGGCTACCCATACAGACTAGCTCAGAAGTAGTGGAAATAGACTTCATCGTGGTGGATGCATATTCCCCCACACCGCCATTGTGGGCAAGACCTAGCTTCATGTTCTAGGGGTTGTCTCCTCTACCCTACACTAAAAGGTGAAATACCCGTCAGGGGATCAGATTGAAGAGATTGTTGGGAGTCAATTCGCGGCTAGACAATGCCAGTGGCCGCCATGTGGCATCGGCCCAAGGTTGAGTCCTCGGCCCATACTGAAGAAGGTTTATAAAATTTAAGAGCTCCGACGTTGCCTATTGATGGGTCAGCCGAGGAGGCGAAATGTGAGGATTTGGTAAAGGTTGTTATTGGTGACGACCTGTAGAAGTTCTTTTAGATCAGAGCTCAGCTGCCCACTCTAGAGAAGGAAGAGTTGTTGGAGTTTCTTAGAAGAAACGTTGACGTGTTTGCCTGGAATGCTTACGAGGCCCCAGGGGTGGATCCGAGCTTCATCTGTCATCATCTAAATGTTAATCCCACTGTCACTCCCAAGAAGCAACCTCTTCGGTGCTCGTCCGAGAACCACTCAAAAGCTGTCAGAGATGAGGTGAAAAAGCTCAAGCAGGTAGGGGCTATCAAGGAGGTGTTTTACCCTGAGTGGTTGGCCAATACTGTAGTGGTAAAGAAGAAGAGTGGGAAGTGGCGAGTGTGTGTGGACTTCACAGTGTGTGTGGTGGATGCAACCGTAGGCCATCCTCAGATGAGCTTCTTAGACGCCTTTCAGGGATACCGCTAAATACCGCTCGCCCTGGAAGATCAAGAAAAGACTGCTTTTGTCACTCCCACCGGAAACTACCATTACAAAGTGATGCCATTCGATTTGAAGAATGCGAGGGCCACCTATCAAAGGATGATGACTAGGATGTTTGAACTGCAGTTAGGTAAGAGCATTGAGGTCTATATAGATGACATGGTGGTAAAAAACAAGGTAGTGTCCGAGCACTTGAGAGACCTCGAGAGCATTTTTGAAGTTCTGAGGAAACATAAGTTGTGCCTCAACGCTTCCAAGTGTTCCTTTGGTGTGGGATCAGACAAATTCCTAGGCTACATGGTAACCCATTACGGAATTGAAGTTAACCCCGACCAGATTAAAGTAATCAACAGTTTACAACCACCTCGGAATCCCAAGGAAGTTCAGAAATTGGCCGAAATGACTACTGCCCTAAACCGGTTTATCTCACGGTCAGCGGATAGGTGCCGACCTTTCTTCCTACTAATGAATAAATGGAAGGGGTTTGAGTAGACCGAGGAGTGTGCCTTGACCTTCCAATAGCTTAAAGATTATCTCTTTCAGCCTCCTATCATGTCCAGGCCTGAGGTTGACGAAGTCCTATTCGCTTATATTGCTGTGGCCCCTCATGCTATAAGCTTGGTCCTGATATGAGTTAATGGCAACACACAAAGGCTAGTTTATTATGTGAGCAGGTCACTACATGAAGCCGAGATCCATTATCTGCCGCTGGAAAAAGCTATTTTGGCAGTGGTACACGCCACATGCAAACTCCCCTACTAATTTCAGGCACACACGATTATTGTCCTAACTTAGCTCCTGCTTAGAGCTCTGCTCCAGAGCACTGTTTACATGGGGAAGATTGCTAAATGGGCCACGATCCTAGGGGCTTTCGACATCAAATACATGCTTCACACCTTTGTCAAGGAATAAGTCCTCGCAAATCTGGTAGCCGAGTTTGCTGAATTCCCGATAGAAGAAGAAACGGAAACACAATCTATAGATGGTAAATTGGTTGGCATGATCTCCCAACAAGGCCCTCTATCCTAGGAAGTGTACGTTGATGGTGCAGCAAATTAGAAGGTTTCGGAGTGGGGTTAGTACTAGTATCCCCCAAAAGGATCACCATCGAGAAATCGTTAAGATTGGGATTCTCGACCACCAATAACAAAGCTGAGTATGAGGCTCTGCTGATGGGAATGGTCATGGTTCAAAGGATGGGAAGAAAAGCAATAAAGATATTCTCGGACTCTAAATTGGTCATCAACCAAGTGAAAGGAGAGTTTGAAGTGAGGGATGAGAGAATGCAAGGTTACTTGAGCCAGGATAGACACCTACAGTCAGGTTTCGAATCCTTCAATTTGTTACATATTCCTAGGAGTGAAAATACCCATACTAATTCCCTGGCCACACTTGTAACCTCCTCGGCACAAAGCTTACCTCGTGTCATCCTTGTAAAAGACTTATGCAAGCCCACAAAGATGTACAGAGAGGCGGTTCATGTCCACCAAGTTAGAATGGGGCCTAACTAGATGGACCCCATTGTATTGTTCTTAAAAGAGGATACCCTACCCGAAAAGAAGTCTGAGGCTGATAAAGTGTAAAGAAAAGCTTCTCGGTTTTGACTATCCAAGGATCAGAAGTAATACAAACGATCCTTTTTCGGGCCATACCTGCTATGCATACACCCTAAGGCAACAGAATTACTCCTCGAAGAATTACATGAAGGGATTTTCAAAAGCCACACTAGAGGTAGATCTTTGATGCACAGAACCATCACACAAGGCTACTGGTAGCCGAACACACAAAAGGAAGCATAGGAATATGTAAGGAAGTGCGACCAATGTCAAAGGTTCGTGCTGAACGTACACCAACCAAGAGGAGTCCTTAACCTCCTATCCAGCCATTGGTCATTCGCGCAATGGGGCTTAGACATTGTAGACCCTTTTTCTAAAGCAGCAGGAAACAAGAGATACTTGCTAGTCAGCAAGGACTATTTCACCAAGTAGGTGAAAGTTGAGCCATTGGCAAATAATAGGGACATGGATGCCCAGAAGTTTATTTGGAAAAACATTGTCACCCGGTTTAGGGTCCCTCGCATCCTCATCTCGGACAATGGTCTTCAATTTGATAGCAAGTCTTTCAAGAGATACTGCTGTGACCTAGGAATTACTAATAGATATTCTACCCCAACCTATCCCCAAGGAAATGGACAAGCCGAAACTGTTAACAAGGTCATTGTAAGCGGACTCAAGAAGAGGTTGGACAATGCGAAGGGAAAATAGGTGCAAGAACTGCCACATGTCTTGTGGACATACTGTACCACACCTCGCAGGTCAACATGGGAGACTCCTTTCTTAATGACATATGGAGCTAAAGCTGTTATCCCATTAGAGACTGGCTTCCTGATGTTGAGGACAACTACTTTTGATCCGAGTAATAACAACGGATTGCTAGAAAAAGGCCTAGACCTGACTGAGGAAATGAGAGAAAATGCAATGGTCCAACTAGCATACTACCAACACAAACTTAAGCAAGGTTATGATGTCAACGTAAAGTTGAGACTATTAGTGCCTGGTGACCTGGTGTTGAGAAAGGTTCTGGGTACTGCCAAGAATCCAGCGTGGGGAAAGCTAGGGCCCAATTGGGAAGGACAATACCACATTACCTCGGTGGCTAGCATTGAGGCATACCTTCTAGAAGATTTAGATGGGCATATAATACCACGCCCTTGGAATGTAAACAACCTGAAAAGTTATTATTATTATTAATAAGAGTTTCCTTGATCAATAAGTTTATTTGTTATATAAAGGCTTTGTACTTTCTGTTATTCTTTCTTTATAAATGTTTAAATAGAACTATAGTCATGCCTGAAGTCCTCGGACCAGATGCTATGAGAAAATTAACACAATGACATCTTTTATAAGTGTTTAAATTGAAACTCAATCATGCCTGAAGTCCTCGGACCAGATGATGTAGGGAGGTTAACAGTCAATGACATCTTTTATAAGTGTTTAAACTGAAACTCAATCATACCTAAAGTCCTCGAACCAGATGATGTAGGGAGGATAACACTTAATGACATCTTTTATAAGTGTTTAAACTAAAACTCAATCATGCTTGAAGTCCTCAGACCAGATATGTGGAAAAATTAACACTCAATGGCATCTTTTATAAGTGTTTAAATAGAACCATAATCATGCCTAAAGTTCTCGGACCAGATACTATGGGGAAATTAACACAATGACATCTGTTATAAGGGTTTAAACTAAACCTAAGTCATGTTCGAAGTCCTCGGACCAAGAGCTCCTCGGATCACGTACTTCGATAAAATTAACACTACGTTATCTATTTGATTCTCATTAAGCATCAACACAAATCTAAAGGTTACAGCCGACTCCTTGGATTGGAGGTCCTAGGTAAGCTAAAATCCATAATTATTCATCCAAGTATAAGTTTATTACTTGTCTTCATTTGGTTTGACCCTCATTACAGAAAGAGCATCTCACAGTGCAAATGTAGAGTAAATGATTCATTGTTGGTACTTAGTCAAATTACTTACACTACTGGCAGGGTATTGCTGTTAGTGTTTGTTAAAACTAAAGTGGCAACAAGTCAAGTTTATCCGCAATAACAATAAGCTCAAAAGTATGAAAAGTAAAGACACAAAGAGATTCAGAGAAAAGCCCATTCATTAATCAAAAGTAGTTATATTACATACGATGCCAGAAACCACAACAAAAAGTAACAATAAGACCCAAAAAAAAAAAACCCTACAACCCGCACAAAAGTAGACTTTGACTTTGACTCAACTGCCTTGGCTTGCGAGACCATATCCTTGATGGAAAGAGTATCCTCGGAGGGAATATCTTTGGCCGAGGGTAGGACTTCCTTACCTTTCCCAACTACCCCTTGAGGGATCTCACCATCCACAGCAAGGTCTTGAGTGTTGGAAACCTGCTCAGGAAGAGGGAAAGATAAAACAGTAGTCGAAGGGAGGTCTACTAGAACTTCTTGCATGTGTTTGGGGAAGAATACATTCTCAGCCTTCCTCAACTCAAAGTTAGAGCACCTCCATCCAGGACTTAGTTCAGTAGTCCCTGCACACTTCGGCTACCTCCTCGACCAGCTTTTTTTCCGTTTCCTCCACCCCACACTCGTAGGATGCAATCACTGCAGCCTCAGTAGTTTCCTTGGTCACCCGAGTTGCCTTTTTTGCTGCGGCCTTGACCCTTTGCAACTCGGCTCTAAGGTCTAGAACTAACTGTTTTTGGGTGGTCAAGTTTATCTTTGTTGTGTAGAGCTGCTTACGTTGATCCTCGGCTTAGGCCTCAGCATTCTTAAGACCAACAATGGCACTCAAGCGAGCCTTGTCTGCCTTTTTCAACTTGTTTGCCACCTCCGTGTGCTCCTTCTTCAGAGCTCCAAGAGCCTTCTCCACCTCACGCTGAGAATGGCTCTTAACTTCAACTTTATTATGGGCATTTCGGATCCATTCCTTGGCCACATAAACTTGCTGAGTGACCTACATAAAAATGGCAAAGGAATAAAAAATAAAAAAAATAAAAAAATAAAAACAAAAATAAGGAAAATGAAAATGAAAATGAAAATGGCGATGATGACAACGAAAGGAAGAGACTCTTAGCATTTGAAGGGGGAAAGATAGCTTACCATGGTGCGATCTCTTTTCAGTGACATAAACAGATTAGGCTGCCTTGTGCGCTAAAGAGCCTCCATATCCCTGGAGAGGAGAAGGGATTACTTTAAGGCTTAAGCAAGGTGATTGGCATGCTCTCACTGGGATTCCCAGATGAAAGCATCCCAAGGGATGGGAGCCCCCACCAGCTCGATCTAAGGAGCCTAGGTGCGTTTCTGCCGGTGTACCTCAACCTCGTCCCTATTATCCACCGAGGAAGCCCTCTTGTCCTTAGGGTCCTTGATTGTCTTCTATTGTTTGGAACCCTTCTGAGGGGCCACCTCACCTTCCTCTTAGTCCTGACTTGGTCTCTTTTTCTTTAAATTGGGGTTGGTTGGCAATCCGAGGTCAGTAGGAGGAGAAGGATGGGGGGGAAGATTGGCAGGAGCCAGGGTCTGGGGGACGTCTTTTGAGGTTCCCTGTTTATTCCTGTTGGCTATCAAACCTCTCAGGCTAGGTCTTTTCTTTGAATCCATTCCTTCCTCTTGCTTTAAGCTTGAATCAATCCGGGTGACAACTAACTTTGGTGGGCAAGCAGAGGATAGTTTGTCAGACTCAGTTTCGGAATCCAAGAGCTCCACAGGCTTCTCTGGTACTTTTTCCTCCCCTTCAAAACGAAACTGGTCTTTCTCTTCTTCCAAAGATAAGCGCGATGAGGCAATTTCCTCTTCTGCTATAGCTGTTTCTTCGAGAGTGACATGTTGTAATGGTATTACGAGCGGAGAAAGGATTTGATGAGCTGGTAGTATGACTGGGGGAAGGTCCTATCGGGCTAGGAAATCTGGCCTTGACACGTCAATACGATTTATCCGAGGATTACCAGCTCTAATAGCGTGGCTGACCTCTTGAAAAATCTTTGAAATATGATCAAAATCTTGGATCAAGTGGACAGCTCGCAATTGTTGGTCCTCGCTCACAAAAATTTCTGACCGGAGCAGGTAGTTGAGAGCCGCAACGTTGGTAAGACTAAGTTGAGGGGCAACTTGGCTCCTATCTGCAGAAATAGCCGAGAAAGCAAACACAATTAGATGATTGAAGTCCATTATCAAAGGAAAGTAAAATGAAGAACATAGGTAGGGCTTTTTTTTTTTTTTTTTTTTAAATCTAAGTCTTTTGCTAAGGAACCTAACTCTAAGTATCCCACCTGGCTCTCTCTCTTAGGTTGGGTAATGGAGACCATCGTGCCATGCCCCCAAAGTGATGAGGTAGTCATCTTTCACCCCTTTGTTGGATTTGAGGAGGCACGAGATAAGCCTGACAATGGACGACCTGGACTTAAGGTAAAACCCTCCGTCGGCTTGTGAGTGACATTCGTACATATGGACCACGTCGTGCCATGTGAGTCCCAATCTGAGATGCTCATTAAGAGCATCGGCACAGCCTAGGATCCTAAACATGTTAGGTGCGCATTGGTGGAGACACAGCCTATGATTACTAAGGTAATCCCGGGTTTTCCTACCCATAGGAAGGGTCATGCCTCCCTCTATGAAGGCTATTATAGGGATGATGACTTCCCCTTCCTCTCTATGTGTAACGATTTGTTTCGGGGAACAATATCATAGGCCAAATTTTTGGGGTATATGTTATCTCTGTTTAAAAACTTTTATTTTGGCAGGGGAATCTACTAAACTCTCGAATCTACCCATTAGGATAACCTAAGATGAAGTGAGTGGAATTTGTAAATAAGGAAGTGAGAACTAGAAGGCTGGGGAGACTGACCAAGGAGAAAGAAAGAAAAAATATTCAACAAGAATGTAAATTTGTAGGAAACTAAAATATAAGCTAATCTTTGATACCTTCAAAAAGGATTTCGAAAATCTCTTGAGGAAAGGGTGTGAGAGATTGTGTATCTTAGAGCGTTGTTGAGAGCTAAAGTGTTTGATATCTCTGGAAACTTGAAGACTTGTAAAATGGAGAAAAGATTTCTCCGTACGCTTTATATAGGGAGCAAAAGTAAGTGGGAGTTATCTTGCTCCAAATTCCAGGAAAAACACAAGCATTGGATCTGCGCTCCACCGTTAGACTTAGGGAACAAAGCGCCATCCGGAGCAATTAATGATGCTTTGTGGACATCGAAACATCAAGAGCAATTATGGGGCTCACAAAACAGCGCTCTCACACATGCGAATCAAGGAATCAATTGATGTAACTTCTTAAAAATCAAAACCCCACTTTTCTCCTCGGATAAGAGGGAAAAACCGGAGTTTTGAAGGACTATTATAGGGATAAAGGCCCAAAATTATATTTTGGGCCTTAGGCCTTATCTGTGGATGTGGGCATGTTTGAGGAGGGATAAATAGTTATGAGGAATTTCAGTTTAGAGTCTCATAGATAAGAAAGGAGTGGAGGGCAGACTGAGGAGGAATTCCTCCTCGGCTATGACAATTACGGCTTAGATATGTATTCCAGTGATGAACATGACCTTCATAGGAACTCCATTGATAGGGACGCACCTCATGAGCACACGAGAAGGATGGAAACCCAAAAATATATGGCGAAAAGCTGCTATCATCGCATTAAATGTACTGCAGCTACTTTTCTGGCTGCATTTATGTGAAGAAGACCCCTAAACAATGTTGTCTTGACTATCGCAACTCACAGTACACCGGAGGGAGTGTCTGATGGGACGGACACTTGAGTAAGGGCTCAAATGATCAATAAGTGTAGGGTCAAGATGGTTCAATGGGATCTATATAATGTAAGAAACCTTCCATGATAAAAGGATTAGAAAATCAAGAGAGAAACACTGTAACAGTCTAGAACCATAATCAAATCTCAGAAGCAATATACTAGAATCAGTCTCCTCAAATTTGGCCGAGGACATTTTTTTTAGTAAACGTCTATTATCCTTTCTTCTTCATCACTAAAATCTATTAGCTCGTTGCTTAATTCACTAAAGCTCAGTTCTTCAACCCGCTCTCTACAAATTTATTGTTTTGGGCTATTTGGGGTTAAGTCCATACTCTTTTTGGGTCAGGAGTTCAAATTGGGTCCTTACACACGTATAATATAAAAATTATTATCTGAAGACTATTTTTAAGTTTAATTTTTTGAAAATTGTTTTTATATTGTTTTGAAAATAAAAACAAAAATCCTCCTACCAACCAAGCCTTAAATTTTCCAAAATAAATAAATAAATAAATAAATCCATCCTGTTTAAAAGGGGGCGGTGTGAATGACACTTTTACAATCCTTGATGCTAAGTGGGTAGTACTTTCTCATTCGGTAGGAAAATGAAGGAAAAAAAAAAAAAAAAAACAGATTTCAAATATTCCTTCCTCACTTGTAAACAAAAAATAAAATCCAAGTTTAGAACTTAATAATTAATAGATGATATTCAAGTAATTGTGTGATGAGGAACTTATTGATAGAGAAAAAAGAATGATATATATAGACATAATTTTTACTAACACATAATTATTTTTTACAATTTTTTTTTGTATGTTGACATGGATTGTAATTGGAGAAATATTACTCTCATTAGATCTTGTACTGACACTAATTTTATCAAATACCAATCATATTAGATAATATTAGCGGTTGTGAAAAAAAAGTTATAAAAAAAATAATGTATCTCTAAATTTATTGATAAATATTGAAAAAAGAAATATCCTAAAAATAGATTGACATTTAAGCTTAATTAGCAAACATATAGTGTATGAGAAAATTATAAATAGAGGAAAAAAGAATGAGATATATATGAAGTTTTACTAACACATAAATTTTTTTACAATTTTTGTTGTATGTTGACATGGCTTGTAATTGGAGGAATATTAATATCATTAGATCATGTACTAACACTACTTTTATCAAATACAAATCATATTAAACAATATCAGCGGTTGTGAAAAAAAAATTATAAAAAAAATAATGTATCTCTAAACTTAGATAAGTATTGAAAAAAGAAATATCCTCTTTTTAGAATTTTTTTTTTTTAAAAAAATCCTAATAGGTTGACATTTAAGCTTAATTAGCAAACATAATGTTTGCAATGAATTAGAAATAGACTTACCTACCCCATTTTTTTTTTTTTAAGAAGAAGATGAAGAAAACCTAGCACCTACCCTAGTTTTCAAACTTTTAAATGTATAATGTGTTGTCACCTTTCATTATCTCTCTGAGAGGGGGAAAGAAAGTATGCCACTATTTACTCATTTTGGGAGATAAATTATTTGCTATGTATAATTCCAAACAATAACTATTTGAGAAAACCCTTGCACAGGTGATCCCTTTCTCTTTCTGGGATATGCAAAGTTCTCATATAACATTACAACCCCTTATTGTGAACACAAACTTTCAGCAAATCACATCACACAGCCAGAAAAATTGACTTTCTAGAGCAAACCTCCATGATCATAGGATGGCATCTTCTATAGCTAATTCTGGTCAACCAAATAGAAATTTCTACATGAGAAGAGAGACTAGCTAGCACAGATTTTGACTGTTGAAAAACAAAATAGATGAGCAGTGATCTCTCTTTGTCATTGACCCTCAAATTGCAATCAAAGAAATTGGAAAACCATGATTGTTGATTGCTTATTGTCATAAGTAGACTATACCACCAACTTCCCTTTTCCATTTTTTTTTTAAAGTAATAAAAAGACATCATCCCTAACTACCCAACTGTAGAAAAAGTGCTGGGCATGTATTAGAAATTTAGAACCAGTTAACCAGACTGGGACACAGCATTATAACAAGAATAAAACAAATACAATGATCCTTTCTTAGAATACAGATATCTAACAAACTACACTTTTAGCAGTAGCTTCAAGCAACAGGCTAATGCTTTCATGGGATAATTAAAAACCAACAAAATCATTGTATAAAGTACAACCTACCTAATCGTTTAATGATAAACCTTTTTTTTTTCTTTTTTTTGGGAGAGGGGGGGACTATGTGAGAATGGGGTAGATTGAAAAATTGGCAAATTACTAAACAAGAAAGTACTGTATTACCATGTTTTGAACCCTGACTAGACTATATACGGCTTAGTTAATTTTAGGTTCATCTAACAATTAGGTCCAATTATTAATGTGATTAAATAATTAATTTAAGCATGAATAATAGCATGTAAAAACAACTCACACACAGTCAAAATAAAACCATAACAAATGGATGTGTTATCAAAGAAAAAACCTGAGAATTGAGCCAAAAACTTCTCTGCAGCCACACCACTGAAAACGATTCACTAGAATAAATATTTATAGTACACTTCATAATTTTTGTAAATTTTGTTTGAGCCAACGTCCTGTCAGTGTTCCGCAAACTTGTTGCCTTAACAACTTTTCAAAATGCTATCATGTACCATTTCAGCAAACGATAGCCAATTTAGCGTGACCAATACTGACTTGTACAACTTTAATTTTAGCTCTTGAAAGTTGAAACCTCAACCTAATTAAAATTAGACTCATATAATACAAATTACAAAATAATTGAATGTTTTAATTAAAAGGAAAAAAAAAAGTCAACACACTATGATCCTAACATATATGTTTATCTTAAAAATTTTAAAATAAAAAAAATAAAAAAAAATAAAAATAAAAAGAACAGCCCTTCTCATTTTGAAGTCGACAATTGAAGCTACACAGTTATAATAAACAAGGAATTGTTTCTTAAATGATAAGTTGTTATAAGTTCTAATTTAAACCCACCATTGAAATTATTTTTTGTCTATCAAATAACAATTTGTCACATTAGATTTGTTATGAAAGTATTGTGAACAGAACATTTCTCATATAAGATAAACTATAAGTTCATTACATATTGTTTCTTAATACAATGAACATACTAATTGTAGGGTTCAAATTCTTTACGTAAACCCAAAGACAATCAATTTGTAGAGTATGGGTCAAAGAACTAGAATTAGCAAGGGATTAATAACAATGGATCCTATTCATTTCAACTGTGCCTTGATCAGTTTATATACATTGATAGTTTTAAACACTCTCCTGTTTTTCTTCTTCTTCTTTTCTCTCTCTCTTCTTCCGGCCTCATTGACAGGTGCTCCCCTCCATTTTATAGTCACTCTTACCCTCATCTCCATCGTCCACGTGCTCCTCATCCATGAACTTGCTCAAGTACCTGTCACGTCAGGCAACTTCTTTTCATCTCTGTGTGAGTGGCGGTAGGTTAGGATGCACTGTTCAGAGGTCTTCTCCACATAAATGCGGCCAGAAAAGCTGTTGCAATGCATTGAATACGGTGGCAGTAGCCTTTCGCTCAGATATTTCCCCATCCTTATCGTTCTTGAATATGCTTTGAGCTTATCTTGATCAGGTGGAGTCCTCGGACAGTCATTCGAGCTTTTCCCCTACTCAATTAGTCTCCGATATCACATCAGAGCAAAACATCTTCCTCAGACGGGAGATGTCCTCCTCGGACTGGGGATATAATCCTCAGACAGCGATGATCCTTCACCAAGAGGATTCCACTCCACTCTGGGCCTTGTCTTCTCCGCATCCTTCTTTTCGGATGTGAAACAGTCCTCTCGTGGGCATTCGGCCCATTAACTTGGGCCTGACCCCCTTTTCCCCCACACTAATTATTATTGTAATATTAAATCTTTGAAATCATCAATTTTTTTTAAATACAATAAACCTTTTAATTATTGTTGTTAAGTGAACTCCAAGCAAGATCGAAATGTCTTTTTTTTTTTTTTAAGATTTAAGATGAACAAATTTATACTTTTGTTGTTAATTTTTTTTGCCCAGCTTATGGGGGTTCATTTGAACCCCCGGGACTGTAGCTAGAACCGCCCATGAGCACTTGCTAGTGAAAGTCACGACTGTTTTTTTAATTTTTGCTAAATAGTGAAAGTCACAACTTAATTCTATTCTACCATTCCATCATTATATATACATTATACATACATACATACATACATATATGTTAATTATATACCAATATGTACAATGTGTGTGCCACATTAACTGAAATCGTGGGTCAAAACACGATTTCAGTTAAATTGTGAAATCGTATGTTCAAGACACAATTTCACCATTTCAAATTTATAACTAAAATCATAGTTAAATACATGATTTTCAAGTGTTGTTTGTGCCCTTTACGGTGCGCAACAACAATTTCATATATATATATATGAGCCAATGAGATTAAGGCTTGAGATAAGGGAATATTTGCATGCCCCAAGGTACAAGCTTACAAGCCAACCGGATTTCACGTGGGGCTTCGGTGGCTCCTACTAGATGGGTGTAATTGGGTGATGTAAACAACATATCAACTTAGCAAACGTAACTTGGTCCAAAAATACTGTATTAAATAAATAGAAAGATAGCAACTTAGTAAACTGTCGGTGGTGGCCTAGTGCCCCATTTTTGCAAAACATTTATGAATAAACAAAACAAAACTGACCAAAAATAAATAATGATTTGCTATCGAAACATTGGAGGAAAAGATGGGGTAAAGCTTTAAAGAATTGGATAAGGCCACTCGCGTAAGCTTCTTCATCTTCTTCTTTATATACTAGACTCAAAGTGCGTGCGGTGAAGTTCCTTTTTCTTTTTCTTTTTATTTTTATTTTGAGTTTAGTGTCATAATGTTTAAAAGTAAAATAAAAATAGTGTCTAAATTCAAATAAGGGGGAAAAATTGGAATATTCAAATGTACTGTACTATTCTCCAATCCCATAAAATTGAATCAGTGTTATATCGTACGGAGGTTCTAGGACTTCAAACAATTCAACAAAATTTTTTTTTTTTTGAGAAGAACAATTCCACAAATTTTGATGTGATATACTATGAATAGTTGCTTATCATATACACATAGACGGCCACTTTTTTTCACTACTCACACTACCACGTCACAGTGGTGACAAAAAAATTGTGTAATAATTTATGGTACTAAATTTTTTTATTTCTTTTGTATAAATAATGCCACATAGTCCAAGAACTTTAAAGATAGT
This sequence comes from Quercus suber, assembly GCF_002906115.3. Classification (NCBI taxonomy): domain Eukaryota; kingdom Viridiplantae; phylum Streptophyta; class Magnoliopsida; order Fagales; family Fagaceae; genus Quercus; species Quercus suber. The sequence goes on from NW_027069848.1 coordinate 86,738, forward strand.
AACGATACCATCAATTATTCAGGCTTGTAAAAGAATTGAAGTTTTTTTTTTTATAATTTTTAGGAGAAATTACACTTGAGCCCTTAAACTATACTCCCTTTTACATTTACCCTCATAAACTATCAAAATACACATTACACCCCTAAATTATACACCTTTTATACTTATCTCCAAAACTATGAGAATACACACTCTAACCCCTTAAACTATACCCTTTTTACACTTACCCCTTAAATAAGGCCAACATAACATAATTTGGGGCCAAGGTGAAAAATTTATGTGGAGCTTTTTATATATAAATATTAATTAAATAAAATTATTTAATACTAATCAAATCAAAGTTAATTTGATGCATTAAATACATCATTTAATGAGTAATTCTAACTAAAACTAAGGTTAAATTCATATCGAGAATTGAATATCATAGTTGAAGCATAAATTTTGACAAAAAGAAAAATATATAATTACTTTATCTTGGATACATGACGATACATATTTAAGTAAATTTGTAATCTAAGTTTTAAGACAAATAGATAGATATTATTTGGTGTGTGGCTTTGTAGGAGATTAGTTTAAAAAAATTAAAGTCTCAAATTATTAGGGGAGATTAATTAATTAATGATCTAACACATTAGCAACTTTTTTTTGAAACATTTTAGGGTTTCAATTGGGCTAGTTTCCTATTAGTCTCATATTTTGAAAGCCTTGTTAGAAAGAAAAAAAATTTCTAAAGATACCACAAAATGTTCACAATATAATGTGACAATATTGTGATTAATGAACTTCAATAAAGTAAATAATGAAAAATTGATTTTTTTTTTTTTTTTTTTTTTTTGTGATTGGTGATATGTCAATTTGTAAGACTATAGTAAAATTTGTGGTATTCTTAGCATCACTAATAAAAAAATGCACAACCATTTGAAAAAAAAAAAAAAAAATCACATTTTTTATAAAATTTTGGGCCTTTTACAATGGGGACAAAGCATTTTTCTAGGGTTTTTTTTTTTTTTTTTTTTTTTTTTTTTTTTTTTGTGGTGGGAGCATTAGGCCTAAGCTTTGAGCCGACCCTACCTCTAAACTATGAGAATACATACATTAGCCCCTTACACTATACCACTTTTACATTTACCCCCCTGAACTATGATAACGCATACTTACTTCCCTACATTATTATTATTATAGGATGCAAGTGTTACAAACTTACATGGATAATAGTTTAGGGGGAATATATGTAAAATGGTATAGTTCAGGGATGTAAAATGTAATTTTCCCAAACCGTATAAATCTTTAAAAAAAATTTATAATGAATAATCAATTTTTTTTAAAAAAGATGCTTGAAAAGTGATTGTAGGGGCCTAAATCAGCGGCCCGACCCCAAGTTAGATGGGTAGGGACTATATGGTGGTCCAGTACAATTAATTTGTAGTGGTAATTTATCAAGGCCAACCTTTCAAGCCTTGTTGGTTTCGTTAAATGATTTAAAAAGAGATCAAATGTTTAGGTATTAGCTTTGTGAGAGAATAATGATAAGAAAGACGAAGAATTCTATATTAATTCTTCCTCGAGCCTGTCTGAGGATCATTAGTGCATATCATATTCCCTTCTCGGTTACAAAGTTCTTGATTACACTTTATATTTCTTTCTCTCCCATTTTTCTATCCCCACTTTTGGAGGAATCTATTTTCCTTATATAGCTACCCGAATTGCATCTTAGTCCTCTACTTGGACAGCCACTAATCTTCACTTGGATGCTTGTCCAATTAGGGCCTTGTTGGAGGTGGTAGAATACACTGCAAGCTGTAAGGGCATTATTTAGGGGTCATTTTGCCATTAATGCGACCAGCTGAATTGATGTAGTGCATTGAATGTGGAGATGATGGGAACTTTATTTGAAAACTTCCCCCTTTCTTCACTTGCATGTCTCTCATTCCCTCCTTAGCTCCCGGCTTTGTGGACTTGATGGTCAATCTCTAGTCCTCTGAGGAGTACTTGTCCCTTAGCCTTCTCAAGCATACGTACCACTCTCCTTGGTTTCTCAGACAACCTTATCTAGATTGATTTGGGCCTGTCTTGACATATAGTTAAGACGTATTATCCCTTGGGCAGGTTTTATTCTATGATTCTCCCTCTTCGGTTCCTCACCCGCCACAATGATAATTTCCATTTCTAATTCTTATTTTTTTAATAACTATTTCCATTTCTAATTCCTATGAAATGAACGTACACTCTGAGAATTCATACAAAACAAGAGTGTTTCACCTACACTCTCCTTTCCCGACGCATATCAACTAAGTGTGTACATGGTTTAAGAGGTTGTTTTTCCTGACAAACTTGCATTGAAGCACCAAGGTTGGTTTTCCAAAATTTTGTACATTGTTCAAATGGATTAGACAGATCACATAGTCAGTTATCTTAGGTTTCATGCAATCGATTATTGGGTTTGAGATAATTAGTTAAGCACCTATGAGATTCAGACGTCATTCACCCTAAAAAAGCAAGGGAAAAGTTTTGCTACATCATTGTATACAGTAAGCTGTATATAGGGGTATGTGGTAGTAAAAAGAAAGAGGCGAGTGTTTAAAGTCTACCTGATCATGTGCATTATGTGGCAGTAAAAAGAAAGAGACGAGTGTTTAAAGTCTACCTGATTATGTACATTGCACATGACCCTTGAACACACATCCCTTTCTTTTTGTTGCCACATACCTCTATATACAGCAAAACCTTTCCCAAAAAGTAATAAAAATAAAAAAAAAAGTAAAGTATTTTACAATCTGTACAAACCACATGTGAATCAAGAACAATCTACACAAAGATTAAGCATCAATTCTATATATTACAAACTCAAGTTATATGGTTAATGATTTTCTAGTTTTTTTTTTTTTCTAAAGTGGGGTAGAGATCTGAGAGAGAAATATAAAATGAGCAATAGAGAAAACGAAATGAACAGTATAAGAAAATATAGCAATTTGAAGCATTTCAAAATTTCTTTCTCTCTCACTCTCTGTCTAAAACTATTCATTTTTCTCTTTGGAGAAATTGCTAATACTAGAGTTTTAAAAGAATGTAGAAATATTAGAGATGAATTAGAAATGAGTTGTAGAGAAAATTATGTGAACAATATAAGAATGATTTATTGAATTTCAATTTTTCATTAAACTCTCTTTCTCATTACAATTTACACAACAAACTAGAATGTTCCAATTTTTGTCAAAACAAAGTCTCATGAGTCATTACTCAAAACAAATAAAAAATAATAAATTTAAAACATAGATATTTTTAATTTATTAATAGCGTGACATATGTTTGAAAATTGTCCTAGCCCAAATTAGACAGGGTCCGTTATGGATACTCGATAGATTATATTAGGTTAACCATATGAATTCTCTCTCCATTCCTATCTAAAATCATGCTCTCTATTATCCTCCCTAATTAACATTTCTTTATTTATTTTTGACCTTCTTCTTCCTCTTTTTTGTTCCCTCAATATAGATCAACTCACTTTTTCTTACCGGTTCAATACTTGCTCTCCTTAGTCTCCTATGAACATGAACAAATTAATAAGATCTACCCAAATAAAGTTTTAATTTTTCAAAAACTTATCAACTTGCAAATTTCGTTAAGAATTTTATAATTTAATCACATTGTCAACCTATCAAGGAATGAAAATATTCCTTTTTCCACACTCATTGTAAGCATTTGCATCAATTTATACAAAAAATGGTGTAAATGCAAAATTTTTACCAATCAACCTCAAAAAATAACTTACATCAATCTATGTAAAGTTATGCATTTTTTTTTTTAGAAATAATTACAACATGCTTCTAACTCCGCATGTTGAATTTTTTTCCTCCTAAACCTTCAAATACTTTGTACATGGAGATGTGTCAATTTAGGTATAAGGCCTTTGACAAAATTATGCATTTCTAAAAATGAAGAAGGAGAGTAAAAAGTGGTTGTGAAATAAAATATATAATAAAATAGATAAAGGGGGTATTTTTGAAAAGTAGTTACATAAAAAATTTTAAATTTTTTATATTAAAATAGACTTATCTTTTTTCACAAATGGGTACAAATGTCAAAATACTTAAATTTTGGCAAACTAGTAATTTCCAAAAAAGAAGAAAAAAGTAGTAGAAAGTAGAAAGTAGAACTGGGGTTAACGTTTACTCCTAGTCCTAGGCCTCTAAAAATTTCAACACTGCACCAGAAAAGTAATAAACAACCGTCGACTCACTCAACTCATTGAGAAACATTCAACAATGAACAAACAAAAGCAAAACCAAAAGAAAAAAACCGCAACAACTTCATTTTTATCTTTGTTTTTTCTTTTTCACCTAGACAGTAAAAACATTTTCATTAACTGCAAGCCATGGCATTTTAGGTAATATTCTCCAAAAATGGAGGGTAAATAGATTTCTCTCTCTATAACGGAAGCAGAGAAAAAGCAAAAGTGACGAGACTCGACCTGAAAGAAAAATTACAGAGACACTGGGAGAGAGAGAGAGAGGGAGAAAAGATCTGAGTTGGCTGAGACCGAGTTAGAAGAGAGACTGAGTTTGAGAGACCGAGTTGAGAGAAAGCTCTGTGTTGTGGTGTCAGACATTAATGGTTGCTGCTGTTGTTGTTGTTGAAGAAAGTTCGTACAGTACAACACACAAAAAGGACACGAAGAGCAGAGAAGAGAAGAGGAGAGAGTTACAGAGAGATAGAGAGAAGATCCTAACCGTTGGATTAGATCCCAATCTCTGATACTCAACACCAACCGTCCGATTTAGCCTCTCTCTCTTTCTCTCTCTTTTTCTCTCTCTAGCTTAGCTCAGATTTTTTGGAGGTCAAGTGGAGAGAGAAAGAAAGCTTCACTGAAAACCGATCGCTCTCAAAAATCAAAATTCAAACTCTCTCTATCTCTCTAGCTCTCTCTCTCTCTGAGGTACTTTCTTGCATTCTTGTTCTACTTTTTCAATTTTAATTTAAGGGAAAATAAGGAAGTGAAATTTTTTTGTTTGGTTGCTCGGAAAATGGAGGAAAAGGAAATAAAGTGATACTTTTTGGGGATCCTTTCTTTTTCTTTGCTTTTATTATTAGAAAAATGAAAAATCGGATATTTTTGGGCTTAGTTGAGTGGTGAAGTTTCCGATTTTGTTTGAACAATCTTTTTAGGTTCTGAATTTCTATTTCTGTCGTTTTCCGCTACTTTCTTAGTAACCAAACAGGGAGAGATTTGTACTTTTTTTGTTGTTGGTGAAAGTAATTTTTGTAATTTTTAGTTTAGCTTTTCAAGGTTGATTTGAGCTGATTTTTTTTTTTTTTGTTTGAATTTATGTTTGTTTTTTTTTTTGGTATAGGTTCGAGCTCCGTGACAGCTTTACTGTACTGTGATGGAGCTCAAGATCAAGCTGTGTAAATTGGTTTTTGAGTTTGAGTTACAAAATCGGTGGAGATTTTCGCTATGCTAAAGAAATTTTGGGTAAGACTTGAATTTTCTACTGTTTGTTTAGCCATTTGAGGAATCTCTGCAAATATGAGATAATTTGAAGCAAAAAAAGGGGCTAAGATAGTAAAAGAACCCTACAATTTGTTGGGTGTTCTTGAAACCCTAGAATTTTAGCTCTGTAGCTTGAGTTTTTCAGCAGAAATGGAAAGAACCATATAGTTGAAGAACTATTAAGAGAGGGAGAGAAAGTGTGTCAGAGAGATAGGAAGAAAAAGAATCAATGGAAGACTTTTCGAAATATGCTCATAGTTCAGCTCATTTGGCTGTGGCACGCCGTGACTATGCTGCCTTAAGGAACATTGTTTCTACCCTTCCTCGTGTTGCCAAGGCCGGGGACGTTAATACTGAAGAGGAGTCTCTGGCTGCTGAGATCCAGGCTGATGCCATTTCGGCTGCTATTGATCGCCGTGATGTTCCTGGTCGCGAGACTCCTCTGCACCTTGCGGTGCGCCTCCGGGACCCTGTATCAGCTGAGATTTTGATGGCAGCTGGTGCGGATTGGAGTCTCCAGAATGAGAATGGTTGGAGTGCTCTTCAAGAGGCGGTGTGCAATAGAGAGGAGTCAATTGCAATGATTATAGCAAGGCATTACCAGCCTCTTGCTTGGGCAAAATGGTGTCGGAGATTGCCACGTATTGTTGCCTCAGCAGCTCGTATTCGTGATTTTTATATGGAGATAACTTTCCATTTTGAGAGCACGGTCATTCCATTTATTGGCCGTATTGCCCCTTCAGATACTTACCGCATTTGGAAGCGTGGTTCTAATCTCCGTGCTGATATGACTCTTGCTGGTTTTGATGGGTTTCGGATTCAAAGATCTGATCAAACATTTTTGTTTCTGGGAGAAGGTTACTCTTCAGAGGATGGTAATGTAAATTTGCAACCAGGTTCTTTGATTGTTCTTGCCCATAAGGAGAAGGAAATCACAAATGCTTTGGAAGGAGCTGGTGCTCAGCCAACAGAAGCTGAAGTTGCCCATGAAGTGGCATTGATGTCTCAGACAAATATGTATAGGCCAGGCATTGATGTTACTCAGGCTGAGCTTATTTCCCATTTGAATTGGAGGCGACAGGAAAGAACTGAGATGGTTGGGAATTGGAAGGCCAAAGTTTATGATATGCTTCATGTGATGGTGAGTGTTAAGTCAAGGCGGGTTCCAGGTGCCATGACTGATGAGGAACTTTTCTCTGTGGATGATGAAGAAAGGACAGCAAATGGTGAAAACAATGATGAGTATGATGATGTATTGACAGCTGAGGAAAGGATGCAACTGGATTCTGCACTTCGGATGGGGAACTCGGATGGTCCTTGTGAGGATGACGAACATGGTGTCGTTGAATACCAAGAAAATGGTGAAGCCAATGGTGTTAGTAAGGATAAGAAAAGTTGGTTTGGTTGGAACAAGAAAGGTTCAAAGAATGCTGGTGATGACCCTGAGGATTCAAAGATTTTAAAGAAGTTTTCAAAGTTGGCCCCAGAAGGTAGCAATCATAAAGCACTGGATCATCAAAAATCAACATCTGAATTTCCGAAGGAGGATATGGGGGATAGTAAGAGGGGAAAGGATAAAAGCAGTAAAAAGAAAAAGAAGAAAGGGCCCACTAGTGAAACTAAGCATGAAAGCGAATACAAAAAGGGTTTGAGACCTGTATTGTGGCTGACACCAGACTTCCCTTTGAAAACAGATGAGCTCCTGCCTCTACTTGACATCTTAGCGAACAAGGTCAAGGCTGTTAGGAGACTCAGGGAGCTTTTGACCACTAAGCTTCCTCATGGCACATTTCCTGTCAAGGTAATCCAAGACATCTCCTTTACTCATGTTATTACTGATACACAATCTTTACCAAACTTTTTTTTATCAGTAAGGTATTCTTTGCCTGCTTCCATTGGTTTTCCTTTTTATTGGGATTGATTAGAAAATCCATTTTTTTGGTTTTTTTTTTTTTTTGGGGGGGGGGGGGGGGGGGGGGATATCTCTTTTGCGGTTTCAAAAAAGGGTCATTGAGAAACAGTAAGTTGCAGTCCTTTTTGTTTCTAATGCAGTGTTTATGGCGAGAGAGGACTGTCCACACTTTTTGAGGATCATGAATCATTTGTTCTAAATTTGAAGCTATTGTTTTAATGTTCACTTTTGGACTGGATGGCTGCTACTGGTTGCTTCAGTTTTATTCATTATTTGACTTATTATTAGATTTTTGAAATTTTACCAGTTACGGTTGGTGTGTGTGCGTGCAAGTGTGTGTATTATGGTATTTCTCTCTTATACTTGTGTACTTAAGCCCCATTGTTTACATGTTATAGTCAATTATTACCTTATGGAAAAGAAAAAATGATAGAAAACATATTATGTCTCAAATGAACTTTGAAACTAGGAATTTCTGGCCTGAGAGTTTTCTTTCCATTAGCTGAACCACCAAATCATAATTTGCTGAAAACATATTGGAATTTTAGTCCATTTCTCTAGAATTGCAATCCTTATGGCATCATTAATGATAATCCTGTTGAATTTGATTGTGTTCTCATATGCCACTGGAGTGATCTTAAGTTTGTTAAGGCAAAAGTACACGTCAGGGAGAGACTGAACTGAAATAGGAAAAATAGGATGGCCTTGTTGAAATACTTTTTGACTGCAGCGATACAGCTTTCATACAAGTCCTTTTTTTTTTTTTTTTTTTGTTGGTGGGGGGGGGGGGGGGGTCGGTTGTTTGAAACTAAAAAGAGTTGGAGAAAATACAGAATATTGTTGCACTCTTAATGAAGATATAAGGTAGATTTTCAATGTAGTCAATCTATTTGGAAGTGTATCAAGGTGAGTTTCTAGTTTGATCTTCTCAAAATTTGAAATATGTTTTACCCATTTTCTTGAGGATTTATTACTAAAGCATTGACTGAGTGAGGTCACAGCATTAAGATAATGGACTTAGGGACATGTAATTAAGGAATTCCTTGTGTGTTTGCCTATGTAGTATGGATGTTATAGTTTCTTCTGAAGGATGGGGCAGTAAAACTGTGAGCATTCATATAACTTGGGTAACCTTTATGGCATACTTAAAGGAATCATATGAGCTACTTTCAACTGATTACATTTTTTTTTTTTTTTTTTTGGGGGGGGGGGGGTGTGGGGGAGGGGGGTTGTGTAAGTACTAAATAACAACTATTATATTAGAAAAAGAGGAGATCTATACATACAAGCAGTATACAAAAATTGAAAGATAAGAATAGATTTTAGTACTGGTCTCTAAACTTGAAGAACTGTGTTCTGGTTTAGGCTCCATGTCATATGCTATTGTTTATTTAATTGTTTACCAGGAGGTTTATGTAGGATGTTTGAAGGACTATATAATTAATGGGTTTGGGTGCTTTTGCTAGCTACAATTTATTGTAGTTTCGTGTGCAGTTTTGGGCTTACTTTTAGGTTGCTTTATGGCATGGCTTGGGAATACACCTAATTGGTGTAGCTTATCCTGGGGCTTCTCTTGCTTGGCCTTATGCGTAGAACTAGTTCTGTAATATCCAAGTTGGATTTGAACCTATAATATATCATAGATGATGTGTGTCCAGTCCTACCTCATGAACACCCTCCCCTCCACCCCTCCACCCTGCCCTTCCACACCGAAAAAGAAGAAAGCAGTCAGAAGGAATCCTCAGTTTTTGAATGAGGAACAAGTAACTAATAGGTACCTAGGCTGAACACAAACACCCTTTCATGGAATTTTAGGCACACATGTATATATGTTGTGTGTAAAACCAGATTGTGGGATTTGTATGAATCTATCTTAATTTTACACTTCAAACATGTTCTCTAAAGTTTACTTAACAGTGTTTAGTTCACTAAATAATGCTACTCTGGCTGTCAATCTTGGTAACATCTTCTGGTTGTATAGTTCCTATTGTATGTGTGAATATAACACTGATAATTTAGTTGTACTGATGATTTCAATGCAAGGGTTTTTTTTTTTTCCAGGATAAAAAAAATTACAGTCTTCAATTACTGTAATTCAGAAACCTTCCTTATTATGATCCTAATTGCTGTTGCAAATGATAACTTCTAGGAGCAAGTTTGGTAGCCTACTACTAAGCATAAAATTGATGTATAGTATACCCACCCACATAATATGATAATGATGATGGCTTGGAAATGTATAGAAATTATAGTATGGCTTAATATATAGTATACCCTCTCTAATGCCTACCTTTTTGTTATTCTTTTTTATTTATTTATTTATTTATTGTTGGGGTGGTTGGGGTGGGTGTAGGGGGTGGCTTGGAGGGTTAGGATGATATGAACAATATATTTTCAAGTCAATCAAGTGATCTAATAACCAATCAGATTTTGTCATCACACAATCAGTTTTACTTCATCAATGTTCACCATCATTCCTCATCATTTGTTGTAATGCTTGCTTTTTTTCTAAATATTCACTTAGTTGATGCAATTGGGATGATTTGATCAATTTATTTTTGAGCTTAAAATTTAAAAATTACCTTGAAAGGGATAAAATAAGGAAAAGAAAATTTTGAGGGACAGAACTCGAGCAAACACATTCAGAGAGAGAGAGAGAGAGAGAGAAGGGGGGGGGGGGAGATAAAAGACGAAAAGTTATCAAATTCAAAAGTTTTCCTTTTATGGAGTGGGCCTGACAGTGGAATTAAAAATCAAGGAAACCCATTTCCATAAAGACAAGTCATATGGTTTAAGGATTGTGTTTGTCTCTAAGCAATAAATGATTCTTATTGAAGTCTCTACCTCCATTCATGTATGACTTTTACCTTCTTGTGGTGACTCAAGGTTGCATATTCTATACTTTGGCTTTAACTTTGCTGCATTTTACACAAACTCATTTATTTTACGAGCAGCTCTAGATGACATTATGGGCCAACACTTTTCAGGTTATAATATCCACCCATTCATAACTCATAATCAGTGTAGCAAATGATGACTGAGGTTTCTATGTAGATTTTAGTGAGGATAAATTGCTCTCCATTACTAAGGCTATTGATCTCATTCCTCATAGTTACATCCAAATTATATTTTTCGCTTTTTATTTGATATTATGTTGATCATTCATTGCTCTGAAACAGAAAATTATGTGTAATAACTATGTCTAGACTATTTTGCATTCTAGCTTCTGCTTATGGATATAATTGTAATATCTTATTTCTCTTCTGCAGGTTGCAATACCAATTGTCCCCACTATTAGAGTCCTTGTTACTTTCACAAAATTTGAAGAGCTTCAGCCATCAGAGGAATTTTCAACCCCTCTCTCTAGCCCAGCTCATTTCCAGGATGCCAAGTCCAAGGACTCAGAAGGTTCCATGTCATGGATTTCATGGATGAGGGGGAGTCGTGGTGGGCAATCTAGTGACAGTGACAGTCACCGGTATAAGGATGAGGTCGACCCTTTCCTCATACCATCAGACTACACTTGGGTTGATGCAAATGAGAAGAAGCGCCGCTTGAAAGCAAAGAAAGCCAAGAGCAAGAAACATAGGAAACAGGCAGCAGCAAGAAACGGGGAAGGGACAACACATCAGGCCAGTGAAGAAGTTGAAGAATAATTATGTTAAAATCTCTCTGGCACTTCCCACTTTCAGGTTCATTGCAACGGAGAGGGAGGTTTATCACTCCTGTGCGCCCCCAGACCTTCAATTTTCCCTCTGGATAATTTGGTTGGTGGATGATTGGTAGGCAATCAATTTGTTGTTCTTTAAGAAGAGCCTTGTCTTCCTGATCAGTTGTTGTATTGTTATGGGAAGTGAGATTATAGAGAAGCAGGGTCTTCTCGTTTCTCTGATAGTTTGTTTTCTTTCTAATTTTTCGTAGACACCAATCTTGTATCTAAGTCATTAACAGTTTCACATTTTTTTTGTGATTGGTCTTTATCTCTCTCAATTCTAGCTCAAAGTAATAACTATTCGTTCCAGCTCACTTTATTTTGTAAGGAAAATTTAATGGAAATATTTTCACTCTTTAAGGAGTAATTTTATGATTTTGTTTCAAGTAGAATCAATTAGCAGTTAGATCACCCTTCACGAAATGTTCTGTTATTGAGAGTATATTGTTTCAGTTGAATGGCAATGGACAAAATCAAAAGGATGCAATCAGAATCTGGTTGTCTTGCCAATGAATTATAAAGCGTGAATTCCTCCATCCCTGGTAATAAGATGTTCAACTAAAATAATATGAATGTGTTCTTTATGTGCAGTTGTATATTTAGGATTGTAGAGTGGGGATAGGGATGTCAAAAAGATGTGCATGTGCCCATCAAAAAGGGCATCAAGCGTAACTCTTGGGCCTTTATTAATAGGCAACGAGATTCTCTGTATTAAAAGTAGAGCTAATGCCATAATTAGGTGAAATGTCTTCGGTAAATCCATGTCAAATCAAAATTTGTTTGTCAGCCAAAGAACCAAAAAGCTCTGAATTACTCCTTTTCTTTCTGGTACTGGTAGGAACAATATGCTCATCTAAATTATTAGAATAGCATTTTTGCGATTGGCTATCTAAAATTTGGGGAGAGATAGGCTTGGGGATATAATTCTAATTCCATGACAAGAAATAAAAACCCGACATTTTTATCAGAAAAATAATGGTTACCATTCAGTTTTGGTTGGAAAGCTCATGAGGCTTCTTTGTACAATTTGCACTTTGACAATTCGATTGCAAAAAGTTCAGAGGAAGCCCACCCTGGTTAATTTGTTAGTGTATTAACTGCACAAAAAATGGTATCAATATTAACAAAAGACTATAACAGTTGTATATAATATATACATGTACTCATTTTATTTAGAACTTTCGTGTACATCGAGTATATACAAACACGTCATCTGACTGCCCCTATACAGACAACAAAAACTGTTCAACCATTGCCCAAATTTACATACCAATCTAACTGACAGGATTAGCTAATTCTCTACCAGAATCGATCTTTGTTCACACTCAAGTATCCAGCCATTACTTTTCCCCCAGTATTCCTCATTCCATCTATAAGGAAACACCAAGTGGAACCTAAAGCTCCAATGAAAAAGTCAGCTTCCGTTGCCATTAAGAAATTGACAAGGGGATAATTTGTGCTAGTCTCCCTACCAAGGCTCGATTCATAACTGGCCATTGTCATGTTTCCCACTTGCCGTGTCACATTTGTGTAATAAAAGTTCCAATTAGAATAGCTTTTGGATTTGTCAATAACTTCCTGGATTGAAGTTCGAGCGTTAATATATGATTTAGAGCATAAACTCTCAGTGCTAGAGTTAAGATAAAGAAAAGTAGATGCAACAATTGTAAACCTGCATTTCAGTTGAAAGCCAAATGCCGTTGAGGTGTGGGAAGCGCTTCCTAATGCGGTCAGCAAGATGCATGTATTCTTCAAATTCAACTACCTTCATTTCGCATGCTTTGTCTCCCATTCTTACATGCATGCTTAGCAGTGGCCTAGGGATCCATGGTTTATGACTTGACCATACGTAATCTTCAATATCGGAATTTGGCTTGTTTGTAAATTCCTGCAACAAGAGTGTTCTCATAAGGCTTAAGTATTTTATTTAAACTTCTATATCTATATGATGGAACTCCACCAGTAAAAAGGTTAAAAAGCTCATTCTACCTCCAAAAGAGAGAGAGAGCTTTCAAATTCCAATACAATTTGAAATTGGAGAATGATGCCTAAATTTCTTCCCTTCTTTCCTCTAAACAGATAAGTAATGCACAGGGGCTTAAGATCAACAAACCTTTGGCCATTCCTTGCCAAGACTTTTCAGAACTATTTTTGCAGCTTCCTTTCCAAATGCAGCATGGTGGGCAACATTTAGTAAGCCACACATGTACTCTGATTGAAATCTCATCAAGTAGCGCACTGCCTGCCAACAATGTTGACAGAATTATAGTCATTAGGTTTCACAATGTTAATTCCTTTTACAACTATAATAAGTCCATGAGTATAGGAGATGCCACGGTTCATCTTGGCAAACCATAAAAACTGAAAATATCAATCCTTTCCAGAAGAAATTTAATATGTACCTGTGACCTCCACCACCTGCGATCCATCTTGCGATGATAAGCAATCAAGCTCCCATTTATTTCTGTTGTTGGTTGCAAATAAGCCCAAGGATCACCCCATAACCTAAACTAACAATTGACATTAATGAAATGAGACATGAAAGGCAAGAAATCTTTGAGAGCAGGTTCAGCTAAATGCTTAAATATGCAGTAGCTTGCCTAGGAGTCCGTCCAGTCCATATTTCCTTTGAACTGTAATTTTCTTTTGCAGTTATGATTCCTCTTTTCCATGCCTCATCACTCCCCAAAAGATCAAATGCACGGTCTCGGCATTCTTGAGATGTTTCTGGAAAGAAATAGCAAGACCAGCTGGCGCGGGAGGAACCTACAGAGAACACTTGGTATGTATTAGTATCAAGGGTTAGATGTTACTTCATCCACTTGTATTCTCACACTAACTAGGCAAAGCTTTGTCTACCAAACTTTCACAAATTACAAAAGCATACTATGACTCTTATTTACAAGAACTTCACACCTCCCTACTTTTCTTCTTACTAAAGTGCAATTACCTTTCTTATATAAGAACTATTTCACCTCCTTACTATTACACTTATTAATGTAGATTCAAAAAACAATGAAAAAGTCTCTAAACCTATCACCTCATAGACAAGACCCTACAATGCAAATATCATGTTGATGCATTACATGAAACTAGCTAGAATATATAACATAATATAAATGCCAGGATATTGTCATGATTAGATGATTATTATCTCCTTAGTTGAACACTAATTTTAAAAACTTCCCAAATATTTTACTACTGTAAAATCTAATCATCCAAAGCTATAAACACTTAGTTCTTCTAAGAGGAAAACAATTATCATTAGATTTCAACATTTTATACATAGATCTTCTAAGACAAAAGTAATTACCATAAGATTTTCAACCATCCACCCAAAACATGAACAAAAAAACATAAAATCAAATTGGATATCATTCTTAACAAAGATAGTTGCCTAGAAAGGTATATGATTAATTATATGAATCACTACTGTTTATACCTTTACATCCATCATGGTCAGCCCGATTATAGTAGTTGGTAACAAGGACCCTTTTCTCATTAATTGCAATAGCAAGAAGACCACACATTCCAGCAAGCTGTGCTCCAATACCAAATCCGGGTAATCTCTCCCAGTCAGCTACAAGAAATTTTACATTTGGATCCCTGCAGTTCAATGGATGCTGATGCAGCCATATGTCCCGTTGCACCTTTCTAGTATAGGGATAGTTTTCTTCATCTGACCCTGTAATCTGCAAATTTAAGTCATAAATTAAAAGGTCATCGTTGCCTTTTTGCTTATGGGCCATAAACTGACTGATCAGACATGTTTGTTCCATGGTTATATGAGAAGTTTGGAACTAAGAGATGATCAATGGGCGATTAATTTTCATTTTGCAAAGTCCTTAAATGAATGTGTTAGTAAAAAATTGGCATTGAGAATATTTACCTAGGGGAAAAAATATTGATGTGAACTCATTTCAGATTAATAAAATGATTTAACTAACAGTGTTTCCACAACATTCAGTAAATAATATATATGTATACGTTATCAACATCATGTGCTTTATGATTACAAGGATTTTATTGGAAATTGTGTATGTGATCAAGAACCCAATTAAAGTTTAATTGATTCTGTCTATTGCGAGGTAGAAACTAAAATGGAACCAAATGGATCACCTACATCTTCAACTACTAAGAAACGAAAGACACATTGGTGCGGACACGAGGTACAAGCCCCCAATTACATGCACGTATAGGAGGAAGAGCAAAAAGAAGACGGCCCAACCTGTAGACAGCTTTTTGAAAATTATTAAAAACGTGTTTTCTTTTCACTGGTGCCGACTCCAGTGTTGTTTGGTGCTGACTCCAAGTACCCCTTAGGTGCTGACTCCTAGGGTTTATCTTTTTATTCTATTGTTGTTTGTGGTTGTCCTACGTCACACATGATTTTGCGTGTTTTATTAAATCAGAAAAAACAAAATGCACATTTTGTATATCCATATGATAAATGACTTAGAACTGTGTATTAGTTGTGAGCGCATGGATTATGAACATTAATCTACAGGGTCAATTTCAGAGATATTACCTAATCACTATCCATTTTGGCATGGGACTTTTGTTGTAATCTCAATTATGCAGGCCATGCATATCTAATAATGAGCCTTGTAGAAATGTATATTGAATATTATAGCTCTTTATGTTTACATGTGAGATTCAATGTAAGTACAGATATTACTTCAAACAATATTATTACTTGTTTAGTCGATAAAATTGTGCTTGACTATGATATAAAATTGAAGTCAAACAAGTATTTTGGTCCCTAAATATGCGTTAAGAGTTCAATTTCATTCTTCAACTATCAATTGCATCAATTTAATATCCCAACTCCAAAGTTATCAAAACGACTTCACGTTACCCTTTCCTCCATTTTCCATCAATTGTTAAAATGGTACAAATGATGACTTCAAAATCTTTTGTCTCATATTGGTGAGGATTAAAGTTAACTACAAGTCAAATTACTCTATTTATTAAAAAAAATTGTAGAAATTACTCTATTTCTAAGAGAATTGAGGACAAGGATAACATTGAACTATTTTCAAAACTTCAAAGACTAAATTGACACAATTAACAATCCAGGGATGAAAATGAACTCTGATGCATATTTTAGGAACTAAAATTGTAGTTTACCCTAGATTTTAGTTTTTTTTTTTTTTTTTTTTTTTTTAGAAAAGGATTATCATTTAAATTTAGCATTTTTGCTCGGTAAAAACAACGTTATTGTTAAAAACAAGAATTTTTTGTTTAAATTTCTGGTGCTTTTCTTGTCATGAATTGCTTGATTACAAAAATAAATCAAATACATATACAAGATTTGAAAATTCATAAGTTCACACATATTAGAAAAAATCATATATTACAAATGCATGCTTAAATGTACGAATGTAGAAGATTTCTAAAGTAATATTCAAAGTTAAATCTTTGCTATGAAATTGTTTATCATAGTTCATAGAAACATACCCAAGGAGGGTAAGCACCTTCAGATATAACCCGATGCCTAAAGTACGTCATCTGCTCATTAGTTGTAGTTGCTGGGTTCATGTCTAACACTCCCTTCCAACCAGTCCAAGGAGGGAAACTCTCATTCCCATGATGCCTATCGAGACGCTCATTTACTTGTGTTCTCAACTTGCAGTTTTCCAAATGAGGGGCATTTGGCACATTGGATCTGCTTAGTCTCAACTGCTTCAAGTATTCACTTTCTTCATCTACTGATTTAGTCAGCTTGGCACTCCAAGCTGAATACAACAGGGAGACTCTCTCATCATCTGTCCTTTCTTTAACACTTTGTGAATCCACCTCTAGTCTCTCTGTTTCCTTTGGTTTAAAATTGCAATCTGTACTCGCAACAATATCTTTAACCCCAAAAACGAAAAAAGAAAAGTTGTAAGTATGACATTAGTGTAAATTATAAGTAATCAAGAATGAGCATTCTTCAAAGCAAATTAATGACCAAACTCATTAAATTAGTTCCATATAGTTTGCTTCTTCATTATTACTTATCTAGAAACCAAAAGTATGATTTAGATTAAATTATTAACGACTACATCAAAAAGTAGGTACTACTGGCTTCTATTGGAAGTATATAAAGGAAAGTTAGTGGGTGCCTGGGTGGACTTTATTAAACTAGAGTCTAGACTATGATCTAGCAACTTCAGTCAAAGTCAATTATGGAAGTGAAAACCAAATGTATTTAACAAGCTAAATCTACCTTTAGCTTGCGTGTAATACACACTTTAATCATTCTCATTCATGAACTTCCACCTGAATACCGACTTTCCTAATTGCCAACTTCTGACTAAACCTTTTGCAAACAGCAAGAATTGAAATTTAATTATCAAAATAAATTCAGCCAAATAATAATTTCCTAAATCTTTATTGCTCCTGAAAATTTGTTATTAAAAGAGCAGCCCAAAATTAATTAAAAAAAAAAAGAACAAGAACAAGAATTATCAAAGAAACCAAGAAAATTTCAGAACCTGAATTCCTTGGTGAGGCACCCAGGGACATGGTTGATAATGAAAACCCACCAAACTCAAAGGAACCAAATGAAGTGAGAGCAGCCAGGAACAAAGAGGTGAGGCAGACTCCACAGAGAAAACCCACCACACAAATTTGGCATGGAAATGAACTCCCCATCTGCAAAGCCCTTTGTGAAAGAACTTTCTCAAGAGACTTCTGGCTTGATATCTCCATACTTCCCTCTAACCTTTTTCCCAAGTAATACTAAATTTGGGAACAAAGAACCCCAAACAGCTTTGGTGTTCTTCTAAACTTTTATGGAATGCCAACTAACTCATAACTACACTCACATGAAACCATCCTCAACTTTTTCTGCTTATGCCTATGAGATCATTCATAACCAACAATTCTTGAAAATGGGCTTATCTCCAACTACTCCAAGAACCAACCAAAATCACAGAATTGTCAATCTCAATCATCAACTCATCTTAAGCTCTGTGGTCCAACTCTATCTTTCTTACAACTGCAAAATAAATGATAATCCTAATTAGATATCACAATTCACAAGAATATGTTTACTTCAAAACTAAATAAATAAGAAGAAGAGAGAAACCAGCATTAAGGGGGAAAAAAGCAACAAAATTTAAATTTTCAGGAGACAAAAAAAAAAAAATTTAAACAAGTCAATTAACTTTCAAGAAAAATAATTTACAGAAAACTCTGCAGAATGAGAAGAAAATAAAAAAGTCCACATACATACACAGACCCATTACAATTTTACAAACAATTATGCAAAAAAATTTGTTCTTGAATGAATTGAAATAAGCATAAGTACAACCATGTCATACATAAAATTGGGTTTGCAATAACTTTTAAAGGGGAAAAGGACAAAATAAGCTTACACATGCACTCTTTTTTTTTTTTTCTCTACTCTGAAAATCATGGAGAGAAAGTGGAGCCAACAACCGATAGACTATTATCAAACATTAAGGATTGCATGAAGAAACTTGCTAAAGAGGACAACCATGCAGTCTAAGAGAAGATAAGAATCCACAAAAGCAATCACCCAAAAGCACCAAAAACAGTAAGGTTGGTTTTGCTTTAATATAATTTAATAGTAACAATGTAAAAAAAAAGAATTACAACCAAACAAAACCAATAAGAAACACAGTACAATCACTGTAATAAAGAGAGAGAGAGAGAGAGAGATGGGCATCGGGAAGGTGCCCATACTCACTTCCTCAAGAAACAAGCAGACATATCAACCTCTGAAGATTTACAGTGTGTAACATCATTAAATTGGGGTTTGGGTTTTAGATATTTGTGCATGTGGTGCAGTCTCCACTTGTGTTGTGTCACAGTAGAGTTAGGTAAGATGATCATACAATACAAGTTGCTGTACACAGCTTTTTTTTTATTTTTTTATATGAACATTGAACAGTTCCAGTGCACAACTACAAACTAAAATAGAGAAATAGAATCACTTGGTGCAGGTAGAATATAGTGCTTTACCATTGGACCCCAGTGTTCTTTATTTTTAGTTACTGGACCCCACCTATCACTACTATTAGAAAGTAATAATTTACGGCTGTCCATTCCAGACTCTTATGTTGATTAATCTCATATTTGTGCTGTGGTTAGTCTCGCGACAACAGCCAAAAAATTAAAAAACAAGAGATTGGTTGTTTTTACAGTATTTTCACAACGTATATGTAATAAAATTTAAATGGTAAGTTATTTTGAGTTTATATTTGAATTTAGTATTAAAATTAATTTTTTTTCTGTTAGTAATAGTCAGTAACATCTTATCACTTAAAATTATTGTAGAAATATTAAGAAAATATTGCAAAGATAACATTTTTCGAAAAAACTAAAAAAATCTCCGCATACCCTTAGTGAGATGATCACTCCACAAATATAAGTACTTATAGAATATGGAGAGCAAAAATCGAGTTTCAAGTTTTTAAGAGGGAGTTTCACACACACATATACTTAGATTAAACTATAGTAAAATTTCTATCTTATAAAAAAAAAAAAACAAAATGTTTGATTTTGATAGACACAAACGATGATTTGAAATTAATTGATAAATTAGTAACAAGAAGTAAAATTTGTTGTGAATTTTAAATTAATTGATAGATTAATAATAGCAAGAAACATCTTATTTTTAAAATTTATTATAAAAATATTAAGAAAATAGTGAGAAAATAGCATTTTTCAAAAAGCTAAAAAGAAGGAACAAAATGTTTGATTTTGATCGGAACAAATGAGGATTTTAAACAATGAGTTGATAGATTAGTTGAGAAGAGTACAAGTGGGGATTAGTTGGGGTATTAACTATTTATGTGTTCTACATGACATATTGCATTTGGTGTGCGTTAATGGTCACTCGCTTCCGCTGATGACACGTGTAAATAAGACTTCCACATGCAACAGTGTCTTGCTTTCAGTGATTGACACGTGTAAATTACGACATTCCACACACTCGTTAAGCACTTAAGCTAGTAAAGTTCTTTTTGGGATTGGAAGGGAGAATAAAATAAGGATAAAAAATATAAATTTGGAAAGGTGGAAAAACGTGAGAAGGATAAATAAATAGATAAGAAAATATTTTATCATTTTTTTTTTATCACCATTATTGTTTAAGTAAACCTTAGCTTCTGTCTGGATTATTGCTACCAACCTAATAAATTTTATATTATATTATATTTTTTTATAACAATTGAGTCTGTAAGCTTTTACCCTTTTTCATATAGATTTATTATTCACATCATTTTTCTATCAATCAATACACCAACTTATCATAATCTATCAAATCAGTGTTATTCTCATACTGCTCATGTTCATGGGGCACTCCATAATCATTGCATAAAGCACAATATGAAATAAAAAGGAAAACAGGAACATGATCCTTGGCTGTCATTAATCTGGGGTCTTTAACAATCCTTCTTTTCCCAATAGGGAGAATAAAATAAGGATAAAAAATATAAATTTGGAAATGTGGAAAAACGTGAGAAGGATAAATAAATAGATAAGAAAAGATTTTATCATTTTTTTTTTATCACCATTATTGTTTAAGTAAACCTTAGCTTCTGTCTGGATTATTGCTACCGACCTAATAAATTTTATATTATATTATATTTTTTATAACAATTGAGTCAGTAAGCTTTTACCGTTTTTCATATAGATTTATTATTCACATCATTTTTCTATCAATCAATACACCAACTTGTCATTTAGACAGCTATGAAATTTTCAGTATATCTAGACTTATTGTTTCTTTTTTTAAGACTTATTGTTTTATTTAAGAGAAATGATATGTCTATAATATTTTTATAATATTTTTACAACAAATTTTAAGTGACAGGTTATTACTGATTGTTATTGTTGGGACAAAAAAGTAATCTTAGTGTTAGTTTCAAATTTGAACTAATAACAACTAACTACCTGTGATTTATTATAAAAATATTGTAAAATTATTGTAAACGTAGTATCTCTTTTTATTTAATATCAAACTCCGTACATTTTTTTAAGTGTTGCTATATAGATGCATTGATCAATCAAATGAAAAGCTGACTTTCATTGTATATTAGATTTAATTAATAAATGAATATCATAACACCTAACACATTTGAACCTCACTTTTGCACTTTATTTAATGGGAAAAAAATTACATTTTACTATTTTAATTATACCTTATATTACATTTTGCATTTTAAATTATATTTCATAATATACTTGTGGGGACAATTTTTGCTTCAAAAGTCAAGGGCTCATCCCTTATAAGGTGCAAAGAGGGAGGCTTTCTTTTCTATGTGGGACAACAAAATTTGCCTAAGGTTACAACATGGTCTAGCCCTTGGCCTTTGAAGCAAAAATTGTCCTCACAATACTTTATATCCTAAATTATGATATTTGTTACACTTTGCACTATGATATCAAGTTTGCTATTAATTTGGATGAAAATTTAAAATTTATAGTGCAAAGTGTAATAAGAAGTATAATTTAAGGTGGTAAAATGTAATTTCTCATTTGTTTTTAAGGGATTAAGAAGAGAGACAATTGGATCTTTTCATGTGATGTCATACTTTTCCATTCAAGTTAACAACAATTTTGACGTCAGTATGTAAAGTGTAACAAGAGTTATAGTTTAAGGTGCAAAACATGTATTCAAAAAGTTTAAGATGCAAAATATAATCATAAGTAAAGTTTAAGATGACAAAGTATAATTTCCCCTTATTTTATCTCATTGGATAAAGAAAAAAAGTGAGATGAAGGAAAAAAAAAAACTTCTACCAATTTTATTATAAAAAATTTCAATATGATATAATATTAAATGCTATTGGTGAGACATTAATAATGTAATAAATAAAATTTTAAAATACTTTTTTCTGTTGTATTTAAAAGTTTACACAATAGTCTTTAAAGATTCATATAAGAAAATTTATATGAAATTTACTATTTTTTAATTGTTTAAGCTTTTGAGATAATTGTTAAATTATCATGGTATCATAATAGGAGATCTTGAGTTTGATCACCGTCTCTACTATATCTCCCATTTAAATTGTTAAAAATTTCATATGTTGAGCCTTACTTATTTAAGGAGAGTTTAAGGTCATACGTGAGGAGAGTATTCAAATTATGGTTAAATAATTAAATTCATCATTTCCTAATATTTTTAACCTTATAAAAAAATTAGTAATTTATCATAGTAGCTATATTATTATTTGACAATGAAATATCAACGTGAGTTTTAATTAAAATTCTACCATAAAAAAATATTTATTTATATTGGTTTATTCATCATATTTATCTCTAGTAAGTAAAATTGATGAATGAGTTTTGCTAAAAATTTATAACAAAAACAATTGGGAAAGCTAAATTTTAAATCCTACTATAATTTAAGGAATGCAACACATGTAACCACATATAAGTATAGAGAATTTTTTATGTGAATTGGCAAACTTTTTTTTTCCTTGAATAACCAAAAAAAAAAAAAAACTCAACAACTAGAGAGAGACACTATCTCCAATTGAAGAGGTCAAAACATAATACAAGATGTTGGAGGTGTTTACCAAAAAAAAAAAAAATGATGTTGGAGGTGAGAATCTTTTTTCTTATATAGATTAGAAAAAACAGCCCAGTTGGCTATCGCATGAGCAAGGAAATTACCTAATCTCCTAACGTATACGTGTGAGCGTGACCTTTCAGAAAGCAAGAAGAAAAAAAGAATGCAACAAAAATAAAATATCTACTATAATAGTAACTGTAGATGTAGACCAGTTGGGCACCGCAACAGAACAAGTAAGAGGTTCAAATTAATAATATTTTAAGCAACCCCTATTAGAATAATAGTCATAAAAAAAAATTTTAAAAATAAAAATAAAAACCCTTTTTTTACTTCAGAGTTCAGACCTCAAAGAATCCGTTGAATATTCCAAAGAAAATGCAACTCTAGCTTTTGATCATTAACATAAACAGAAGCTAAAGCTAAAGTAGCGGAAGAGCTTGTCACATGTACATCAAAAGTTATCTTAACTAAACCAGAGGAGGACACATGACAGTCCAATTAGTTAACATTAAATATGACTCTCAAAAAAAAGAAGAAGTTAACATTAAATATTACATAGGAATTATGTAGGGTCATATCATTTTATAATATAAGCATGATATAACAGTAATAAAAGTTTTTAGTATTCTACTATTACTCTAAAAGAAAATAAAATTATGGTTCGGCAAAATACTTTTCTTGCAATTTCTCACCACTATTGAGTAGCGAGTGTTCAAGTTTAGCTATGTTAAATATAAAATTATTAGCAACACAATGTGTTATACCATGTTATATATGCTAGAGTGTATGCAGAATGAGAAGTATAGAATAGGAACATCAAGAACACGAGGGTTACGTGGTTCAGCCTCATTGGCCTACATCCATGGAAGAATCTCTTAAAGGTTACATTTTTATTGTATAAGAGCGTAGTACAAAACTTGTATTATAATGAACCCTAACATAAGTATATATAGGCTACTAAACCTTAGACTACTAGTACAAGCAAGAATAGGCTTGAGCCTATTACATTAGGCTAATATGTCTAATATATATCTCTAACACCCTTCCTCAAACTCAAGGCAGAAACTCAATGAAGGCTTAAGGTTGGATAAATATGAGAAAATCACTTGGAGATGCCATGAAAAATGCCTTTGAAGAAACCACAATGAAGAATATGCCAATTGACCAATTTCAGAGACTTAAATGAAGGAACGAAGACCAAAATTAGAATCTACATGAAAAACTGAGCAAGATAGGTTTTTGAAATTTTGACTTTGGTCAAAGGTCAACGCAGAAGTCAAAATCAATAGTTAGTGCTCACGGTCAGATCCAGGTGGCCTGGGTCGGGTCAGTCTAGGTCAACGGTCAACTAGGTGACGTGGTGCTGATGAGACGACACTGCTGACGTGTCTAGGGCTGACATGGCTTTGTTTGTTGACGTCATCAAATGACATCATGGATGACATAAGCTACAGTTTTTGGCGCGTGTGGCACGTGTAAGTAGTCACTGGCGCGTGGAAGAGAAGTTAGAAGCTAGGGAGGTGCGGGGATGCGCATGTAAGGTCGAATGAGGGCCGAAATCTCAGTTTTTGTAGATCGGTGGACGAGGAGGCCGTCAGGGCGGCGTGTGTATCAAGAAGACTATCTGGAAGTCAGGAATTTGAGGCAGCCCATGAGAGATTTTCCAGAGACAACTGTGGCGCGTGGCAAGGCTTTAGGTGACCGAATTTCTGGGTTTTCCTTACTGGAGACCGAGGAGCACGCCTATGGGGTTGGTTTCTTCAGGCGAAGGCTTGATTTGCACAAATCTGTAAGGTTAGTGGTTTGACTTGCTTGAGAGATCAGAGATGTAGAAGCGAGGCAGCAACGAAGTTTTCGTAGGAGCTACGTGATGCTGTAGACCTAGATCTGAAAAAAGGCATAAGCACTGTTGTGGATCTGTGTTACGCACGTGAGAATCTTCTTTACTTGCTAGAGATTTTGTTTGATGCCAAGATCGGAGTTTGGCTCTAATACCATGTTAAATATAAAATTATTTGCAATGCAATGTGTTAGACCATGTTGTATATACTAGAGTGTATGCGGAAGGGGAAATATAGAATAGGAACATCAAGAACACGAGAGTTACATGGTTCAGCCTCGTCGGCCTACATCCACAGAGAAATCCCTTAAGGGTTACATCTTTATTGTATAAGAGTGTAGTACAAAACTTGTATTATAATGAATCCTAACATGAGTATATATAGGCGACAAAACCCTAAACTACTAGTACAAGCAAGAATGGGCTTGGGCTTATTACATTGGGCTAATATGTCTAATATATATTTCTAACAAGCTTGATGATAAATGTAAAATTTTCAAGTTTGGCTTGAGCTTGAACCAAACTTATAAATGATGTTTAAATTTGAACTTATCGAAAAGTTTAAAAGCTTGAACTCAATTTTATTCATTCGTCAAACCGAGCTCAAGATCAATATCAAGTTTTTGAGTTTGATATCCAAAACAAGTACATTATCAAATTCATATCAAGCTTATTATCAACCCTATTTTAGTTTGGATGAGTAATCTCAACTTCCAATTAATTAAAGACTTAATAAGACATGAATTTAATTGTCAAACTCATCAAACTTATTTTGTATTGAGCGCTCCTGTTCATAATCCTATTCATGAATATATTTTTTATTTGAACTTGACTCATTTACTACTAAACAAACCAAAAATTAAAAATTATTAATTAATTTATAAACAAACAAATATAAATAAACTAATAATAAAATTAAGTATAAACTATTTATAAATATCTTGGTTCATTTACTGTTTGGTTGGATGATAGAAGCCCCTTGAAAAAAAAAAAGAAAATTGATGTAAATGTTGATAGGTACTATTTAAGAAAATGTGGGATACCCTGGTTTTGTTATAAGAGTAACGTTGAGGCTACCCAATTGATTCAATTTTGTGCCATAACTTACAATGTGGCCAATTATAATTGATAAAAATATGTCCTTCCATGGCTTATTATCACATTTTTATCTATTATAATTTATCACTTGACAAATTATGGTACAAATTTGTGCCCAATACGGTCAGTCGTCCTAACATAACTTTTTGTTGTAGAGCGAGTTGATGTCGATCTTGATGGTGATGGTGATGGCGATGGTGAGTGCGATGACAATGTACTAGTTGGTCACAAGAAATGAATAATGGGATGTACTTTCTTGTAAGTTTGCGCAGAAGCCTTTCTTATCTTTAATGCTTTAACTGGCAAGGAGGGAAGCATCATGGGACAATTTCTTTTTTCTCTTTTTATTTTGGCTAATAAAATAATAAAGGAAAGGAAATTAGCTTTGTTAAAAGTTGTGATGAAGGCGTTTAGCAAAACTAAAAAAAGTTGTGATGAATGAGAATCAAATGTATAAGCACAAAATTCGAGGCATAGATCGAGCGGTTGACTCATTCTCCAGCATTTCTCCTATACTCTAGGCTTTCTACGAGGTGGAGTCGGCCTTCGGTTCGGATATGGGAAGCAAAAAATATGATAAATATACAATATATGTGTGCACATACATCGATATACACCGATTATCGCTTCACTACATTTATTCCTAAGTTTTTTTTTTTTTTTTTTTTGAGAGAATATCCCTAAGTTATTCTGTTAAAAAATAGAGATAAGTTATGTTAACTTCCCAACCACCTTTTTTGTAAATTCTCATGGGTGTCTTTAGTTTTGCCATGTGTCTCAATTTGGTTGACATTTCTCATTGACTCGGATTTCATTGCTCTCGTCCCGCAGGAATGGTGAAGAAGGCTAGCAAATAGCAATGTGTCTTCTAGCATTTTCATTAAGAATTCTAAAAATTTTAGCATTTAACATTTTAAAAGCCTATTTTATTTATTATACCACCATACTTTAAGATACATCAAACATTAAAACTTTAATATTTTTTACTATTTCATTTAAATAATATAAACTATTCATTAAAATAATAATAAAATAACTACATAAAAAATTATAGCAACTAGCCAACCACCTCCACCACCTCTACCACCGCTCCACTTGCCCTAACCACCATTGTAGCAACCACAACCCACCACCACCACAAGCCACAATACCATCGTGGCAGTTACAACCCCCTACAAGAAGAAAAGAAAAAGAAAAAAACCAAAGTATAACCACAACCATCCACCAAAATCACAACCAACCACCACCCAACCACCACAAAAACAACCAGCAAACCCACCAGTAGACCTATCACGCCGAACCAAAATCCACAGGAACCAAAACCAGATCGGTGAACCAAAACTTGGCACACATATTAAGCAAGTGTAGAACCAGCTAGGTATCACGGCTACTGATCAAGCATTTTGGAGAAATAACTTGCAGGAGTGGCTTGCATCAAATGGTACAAAGAATGGTAGTTTAGTTGCTGCAAACCCCTCTTGGAAAATTGTTTTTCCCTTTACTGTTTGGAATATTTGGAAGAGTAGAAATAGGATTGTGTTTAGCAGCATAAATAGAAGCCCAAAACGCAGAAATAGTGAACCAAGCCTTTAAATTTCTTCATTGTGCAGCTTCCCCAAGGGTGCAAGTCTGTAAAGTGGTCAAGAGAATTTGCTGGGAGAGGCCATTGCTAGGCTGGAAGAAACTCAACACGGATTGAGCTTTCAATGGTGATATTGGGCTGGCTGGTTGTGGAGGCATCATTAGAGATGAGAGGGGTCGGTGGGTTAATGGTTTTAGCAAACGGATTGGGCTTACTAACAGTTTTGAGGCAGAATTGTGGGGGCTTAGGGAAGGGCTGTTGTTATGTTGCAACCATAATATATCCTACCTTGTGATTGAATTAGATGCTAAAGCTATTGTGGAAGTATTAGGCAATCCTTAATATGTTAATAATGTCATCTCCCCTATTCTGGATGATTGCAAGTTGTTGGTTTCCTGCTTCCAACAGATCCAGATCAAGTATTGCTTAAAGAAGCAAATAGATGTGCTGATAGTCTTGCTAGGATAAGCTTCACTCAAGATGCTGATTTTTCTTCTTTCGTTAGTCCGCTTGTGGACATTATTGATGTTTATGAGGACGACCTCAATGGGATGTATTTTAACAAGATGTGTCCTGAAACTATTGTCCTTTCTTAGTTGTTAATTGAATTGTCTTTTTACCCAAAAAAAAAATTAAAATGTCTTATACGTGGTTACTGTACACAAAAGGAGGACATTGGTCATATTCTTCAATGTTGCATTGTTACTTAGGATTGGTTTGGTTAAGAGAATGAAAAAGTGGGAAGATAGAAAATGGAAAGAGGTTAGAAAAGTGGGAGGATAGAAAATATTTTAGTTTCCCTCATTTGTGTTTGGTTGAAAGGGTGGAAAAGTAGAGGAATAGAAAACTTTTTTGTTTGGTTGAAAATAAAGTATGTATAAATTTACCATTATGTCCCTATTAAATAAAACAAAAAGTAACACATTATACCTTTTTTTTTTAAAAAAAAATTGTGTATAGATGGACACTCATTAAAGTAAAAAAAAAAAAAAACATAAGAAATTAACCCAAAACTATTTTCTTAAAAAAAAATAATGAGAAAATAAAAAATAAAAAGAAGAAAGCTACACGTCTAGAAAAAAAAAAGAAAAAAAAATGAAAAAGAAAAGAAGCCAACACTTCCAAACAAAAGCAAAGGAAAAAAAAAAAAAAAACAACAACAACAACAACAACAAAGTAGAAGCCAACACGTTGGAGACTTGGAGATGAATTCCAATGATATTTTTGGAAACTCATTTCATGAGCTTCTCTCTCCCAGTTTTCTCTTCATTTTGGAGAGAAAACTTTTTGGTGGGCCAAAGAGAAAATACATGGGCCCACCATTTATTTTCCTTCCTCCTCATTCAAGCAAACACACTCTAAAAAAGTTTATTTTCCTATTTTCTCTCCAAAGTTTTTTATCCACCCTGTTTTACCTCCAACCAAACACACCTTTAGTCTCTTCCCCTCTTTTCGAACCCATTCGTCAGTCCAGTCACTTCATGGTATTCGTGATATGAAAAGATAATCTATTCTTCAGCGAACAAGGTCCTGCAATAACATATCAAAATTGCTATTTCCAGTTCCATCACAATGCATGTTGTTATCCAATTAATAACAAGTTCACGATTAATATTTAGATTAATATATTTAAGCCTAATTCCCAAGCCAAATGAAAATCATGTCTTACCGCCCATATTTACCACAATGTTATTAGTGGAAGTGCCAATGTGTATTGAGTATCCTATCCAACATCCTTAAATCACACCCTTGCCCCCCCCCCCCACCCCAACTATACTTGGATTTCCTACGGTAGTTCTATCGATATTTAGGGTGACGAATTGGTCTTCCAGTGATGTCTAGGTAATAAAAAAAGAAAAAGAAAAAGGAAAAAAGAGAATAAAAGTGAAAGAATATAAATAATTACATGGTTTTATCAACTCAACCTATTGTTTGGTTCTTGGTGTTGGATCATTTCATGACATTTAGTGTCTGTTTATAAATAATTTATTAACTTTTTTGTTAAATTACTATAAATAAAATGTAATAACTAAATAAAATAAAGGAACTCACGTGGAATTCGCAAATAGTAGGAAAAAAGAAGAAGCAATAAGCTAGCCTATAATCAAGACCCAAACATACACTTAATTGTAATCAAAATTAAAATTCTTAATGTATATTATTTTATATAAAACTGGCTTAACTTCTATTACACGAGCTCAAATCAATAATGCCCACTTATAAATTTAGGCCCAACTATGTTATATTAACTACTCATTCTTATTATTTTTATTCAATGTGGGACTTCACTCACATATATATACCCAACATATTCTAAGACTAATATCATGATTTTCTAAGTTTTGTGAGCTAGCCATAATGTTTTCGATTCTCTTATAGGCTTATCAAGTGCTATGTCATACTACTGGGTTCTAGTTAGTTTAACTGGTAAAGTTTATAATGGTTGAATAAGAGATGTGGGGTTCAATTATCGTTTACACCAAAAACCGATTAGTGTCTTGATCTGATGATAAAAGAGATATCATCAAAAGCAAACTTCATAAGTTGAAACTCTCTCTCAAAAAAAAAAAGAAAAGGCTATGTCATACTAAGAGTATTCTCATTAAAGGTGCTAAAAATGCTAAAGCATTTTTAGCACCTCAAATGATAAAAATTCACTTCCATCAAACATGCTAAATCTTAAAAAAATTAGCACCAAGCTACAGTGAGCTGGATTGTATAAATATATATATATATATATATATATATATATTCACCAACAGATCTATTTCCATTTATGTCTTTCTTTCCTATCTCACTTCTCTCTTCTCTGTCCCATGGTTCGATGTGGTCCGATGGTCAAGGTTGTGGTCTGATGGGTTTGAGTTGTGGTCTGATGGTCGTGGGTGGTGGTAGTGATGGTTCGATGGTCGATGATTGTGGTCCAATGGGCATGGGTCGTGGGTCACCGATTTACTGGGTTTGCGTGTGTGTGATGGGTTTTGGTTCACTGATCTGGTTTTGCTTCCTGTGGGTTTTGGTTCATTGATCTGGTTTTGATTCTTGTGGGTTTTGGTTCACCAATCTACTAGTAGCGGCAATGGAGTTTTTTTTTTTTTTTTTTTTTTGGCTACTGTGGTCGTGGTTTTGGTTTGACGTGGGTCATGGGTCACCGTGTGTGATGAGTTTTGGTTCACCGATCTGGTTTTGGTTCCTGTGGATTTTGGTTCGGCGTGATAGGTCTACTGGTGGGTTTGCTGGTTGTTTTTGTGGTGGTTGGGTGGTGGTTGGTTGTGATTTTGGTGGATGGTTGTGGTTATACTTTGGTTTTTTTCTTTTTCTTTTCTTCTTGTAGGGGGTTGTAACTGCCACGATGGTATTGTGGCTTGTGGTGGTGGTGGGTTGTGGTTGCTACAATGGTGGTTAGGGCAAGTGGAGCGGTGGTAGAGGTGGTGGAGGTGGTTGGCTAGTTGCTATAATTTTTTATGTAGTTATTTTATTATTATTTTAATGAATAGTTTATATTATTTAAATGAAATAGTAAAAAATATTAAAGTTTTAATGTTTGATGTATCTTAAAGTATGGTGGTATAATAAATAAAATAGGCTTTTAAAATGTTAAATGCTAAAATTTTTAGAATTCTTAATGAAAATGCTAGAAGACACATTGCTATTTGCTAGCCTTCTTCACCATTCCTGCGGGACGAGAGCAATGAAATCCGAGTCAATGAGAAATGTCAACCAAATTGAGACACATGGCAAAACTAAAGACACCCATGAGAATTTACAAAAAAGGTGGTTGGGAAGTTAACATAACTTATCTCTATTTTTTAACAGAATAACTTAGGGATATTCTCTCAAAAAAAAAAAAAAAAAAACTTAGGAATAAATGTAGTGAAGCGATAATCGGTGTATATCGATGTATGTGCACACATATATTGTATATTTATCATATTTTTTGCTTCCCATATCCGAACCGAAGGCCGACTCCACCTCGTAGAAAGCCTAGAGTATAGGAGAAATGCTGGAGAATGAGTCAACCGCTCGATCTATGCCTCGAATTTTGTGCTTATACATTTGATTCTCATTCATCACAACTTTTTTTAGTTTTGCTAAACGCCTTCATCACAACTTTTAACAAAGCTAATTTCCTTTCCTTTATTATTTTATTAGCCAAAATAAAAAGAGAAAAAAGAAATTGTCCCATGATGCTTCCCTCCTTGCCAGTTAAAGCATTAAAGATAAGAAAGGCTTCTGCGCAAACTT
The DNA here is from genome assembly GCF_002906115.3 of Quercus suber. NCBI lineage: Eukaryota > Viridiplantae > Streptophyta > Magnoliopsida > Fagales > Fagaceae > Quercus > Quercus suber. The sequence continues at coordinate 118,148 of NW_027069848.1, forward strand.
ACAAGAAAGTACATCCCATTATTCATTTCTTGTGACCAACTAGTACATTGTCATCGCACTCACCATCGCCATCACCATCACCATCAAGATCGACATCAACTCGCTCTACAACAAAAAGTTATGTTAGGACGACTGACCGTATTGGGCACAAATTTGTACCATAATTTGTCAAGTGATAAATTATAATAGATAAAAATGTGATAATAAGCCATGGAAGGACATATTTTTATCAATTATAATTGGCCACATTGTAAGTTATGGCACAAAATTGAATCAATTGGGTAGCCTCAACGTTACTCTTATAACAAAACCAGGGTATCCCACATTTTCTTAAATAGTACCTATCAACATTTACATCAATTTTCTTTTTTTTTTTCAAGGGGCTTCTATCATCCAACCAAACAGTAAATGAACCAAGATATTTATAAATAGTTTATACTTAATTTTATTATTAGTTTATTTATATTTGTTTGTTTATAAATTAATTAATAATTTTTAATTTTTGGTTTGTTTAGTAGTAAATGAGTCAAGTTCAAATAAAAAATATATTCATGAATAGGATTATGAACAGGAGCGCTCAATACAAAATAAGTTTGATGAGTTTGACAATTAAATTCATGTCTTATTAAGTCTTTAATTAATTGGAAGTTGAGATTACTCATCCAAACTAAAATAGGGTTGATAATAAGCTTGATATGAATTTGATAATGTACTTGTTTTGGATATCAAACTCAAAAACTTGATATTGATCTTGAGCTCGGTTTGACGAATGAATAAAATTGAGTTCAAGCTTTTAAACTTTTCGATAAGTTCAAATTTAAACATCATTTATAAGTTTGGTTCAAGCTCAAGCCAAACTTGAAAATTTTACATTTATCATCAAGCTTGTTAGAAATATATATTAGACATATTAGCCCAATGTAATAAGCCCAAGCCCATTCTTGCTTGTACTAGTAGTTTAGGGTTTTGTCGCCTATATATACTCATGTTAGGATTCATTATAATACAAGTTTTGTACTACACTCTTATACAATAAAGATGTAACCCTTAAGGGATTTCTCTGTGGATGTAGGCCGACGAGGCTGAACCATGTAACTCTCGTGTTCTTGATGTTCCTATTCTATATTTCCCCTTCCGCATACACTCTAGTATATACAACATGGTCTAACACATTGCATTGCAAATAATTTTATATTTAACATGGTATTAGAGCCAAACTCCGATCTTGGCATCAAACAAAATCTCTAGCAAGTAAAGAAGATTCTCACGTGCGTAACACAGATCCACAACAGTGCTTATGCCTTTTTTCAGATCTAGGTCTACAGCATCACGTAGCTCCTACGAAAACTTCGTTGCTGCCTCGCTTCTACATCTCTGATCTCTCAAGCAAGTCAAACCACTAACCTTACAGATTTGTGCAAATCAAGCCTTCGCCTGAAGAAACCAACCCCATAGGCGTGCTCCTCGGTCTCCAGTAAGGAAAACCCAGAAATTCGGTCACCTAAAGCCTTGCCACGCGCCACAGTTGTCTCTGGAAAATCTCTCATGGGCTGCCTCAAATTCCTGACTTCCAGATAGTCTTCTTGATACACACGCCGCCCTGACGGCCTCCTCGTCCACCGATCTACAAAAACTGAGATTTCGGCCCTCATTCGACCTTACATGCGCATCCCCGCACCTCCCTAGCTTCTAACTTCTCTTCCACGCGCCAGTGACTACTTACACGTGCCACACGCGCCAAAAACTGTAGCTTATGTCATCCATGATGTCATTTGATGACGTCAACAAACAAAGCCATGTCAGCCCTAGACACGTCAGCAGTGTCGTCTCATCAGCACCACGTCACCTAGTTGACCGTTGACCTAGACTGACCCGACCCAGGCCACCTGGATCTGACCGTGAGCACTAACTATTGATTTTGACTTCTGCGTTGACCTTTGACCAAAGTCAAAATTTCAAAAACCTATCTTGCTCAGTTTTTCATGTAGATTCTAATTTTGGTCTTCGTTCCTTCATTTAAGTCTCTGAAATTGGTCAATTGGCATATTCTTCATTGTGGTTTCTTCAAAGGCATTTTTCATGGCATCTCCAAGTGATTTTCTCATATTTATCCAACCTTAAGCCTTCATTGAGTTTCTGCCTTGAGTTTGAGGAAGGGTGTTAGAGATATATATTAGACATATTAGCCTAATGTAATAGGCTCAAGCCTATTCTTGCTTGTACTAGTAGTCTAAGGTTTAGTAGCCTATATATACTTATGTTAGGGTTCATTATAATACAAGTTTTGTACTACGCTCTTATACAATAAAAATGTAACCTTTAAGAGATTCTTCCATGGATGTAGGCCAATGAGGCTGAACCACGTAACCCTCGTGTTCTTGATGTTCCTATTCTATACTTCTCATTCTGCATACACTCTAGCATATATAACATGGTATAACACATTGTGTTGCTAATAATTTTATATTTAACATAGCTAAACTTGAACACTCGCTACTCAATAGTGGTGAGAAATTGCAAGAAAAGTATTTTGCCGAACCATAATTTTATTTTCTTTTAGAGTAATAGTAGAATACTAAAAACTTTTATTACTGTTATATCATGCTTATATTATAAAATGATATGACCCTACATAATTCCTATGTAATATTTAATGTTAACTTCTTCTTTTTTTTGAGAGTCATATTTAATGTTAACTAATTGGACTGTCATGTGTCCTCCTCTGGTTTAGTTAAGATAACTTTTGATGTACATGTGACAAGCTCTTCCGCTACTTTAGCTTTAGCTTCTGTTTATGTTAATGATCAAAAGCTAGAGTTGCATTTTCTTTGGAATATTCAACGGATTCTTTGAGGTCTGAACTCTGAAGTAAAAAAAGGGTTTTTATTTTTATTTTTAAAATTTTTTTTTATGACTATTATTCTAATAGGGGTTGCTTAAAATATTATTAATTTGAACCTCTTACTTGTTCTGTTGTGGTGCCCAACTGGTCTACATCTACAGTTACTATTATAGTAGATATTTTATTTTTGTTGCATTCTTTTTTTCTTCTTGCTTTCTGAAAGGTCACGCTCACACGTATACGTTAGGAGATTAGGTAATTTCCTTGCTCATGCGATAGCCAACTGGGCTGTTTTTTCTAATCTATATAAGAAAAAAGATTCTCACCTCCAACATCATTTTTTTTTTTTTTGGTAAACACCTCCAACATCTTGTATTATGTTTTGACCTCTTCAATTGGAGATAGTGTCTCTCTCTAGTTGTTGAGTTTTTTTTTTTTTTNCTAACAATTAAGGAACTAAGTTAAACAAATAACACGAACCCAGAATTACAAATGAACTAAGAAAATCAGCTAAAACAGAATTTCATGATTCTAGATTCTATCAAATGGGAAACGTACTTTGATTCACTGATTAAGCTAATGGGTTCTTCAATGTCGTCTTGTTTTGGTGGTTCAGTAGCGACCACCAAAAAAAATGTATCAGAAACAGTAAAATTGATAAAAACTGAAAATTCCCATGAAAGATCAAGAATGGATGTGGGCTTACCTGGTCTGTAGAGGGAGTTAGGCTGGCCAAATTTCGACGCTTTTGACGCTTACAAGTACCAAAACAAGCTAGAAAGCACACCATAATTAGCCACTGATACTATTGACTTGCATAAAGTGACTTTGTTTGGAAAGTGAGAGAGAGGGTATTGAGAGAAAAGAAGGGGAAGGACAAAAACGGTCCTGAAAATTTGAAGATTCTGAGGGATGAGAATATGACCGTTAAGACTTGGTTCATTTAAAAACTAAAAAGTACCGTTTTTTTGGCTTCATTTATTAAGCAACAAGATTTGTCGTTGGGTCAGTGAGTGGGTTCTTACTTTGACCATTCTGCTTCAGAGTTTAAGAAAATGAATGCTACTTAGCTTCGGCCCAATTGGTTGGACAAAAAATGCAAATTGGGCCTTAACAAGGTAGGGGAGAAAATGGCCTAATTAGTACACCTCTTTTCTCTTTCATTCTAAATTCAAGATAATCACGTTTCAAAAAATTATTAAGAGGGACAATTTGATCGAACCCATGACATAGAAGACAAAGGAGGGGCGGGTGCCATCGTGTTAGTATTTTATCAGTGGTACATGCACTTTGATACACTTCACAGAAATGTTGTTACTACTATACTCATTTAGAACCTTGATGTACTATTGATAAAATCCTATAATCGAATTGTGTAGAATTTTGAATCGAAGTATGAAGTTTTCAACAATAAAAAATCAAAGTATGAAATAATATTGGGCTAAAAAAAATAAGTCAAAATTTTATACAAGTATGATAGAATATTGAAAAAATTCTTAATTGTTTAAAAAAATAATGCCTTTAGAACAATATTAAATCAAACATGTATAAAGGAGAGTAAATGTGGTTATAACACAAAGGCATATAATAAACTTTACTAAAAAATCATAGTAACTTTTAAGGAAGGGTATGACAAATTATAATACGCACAACATACCCTCTTAAGTAATGTAGGACAATTACATGTATACATTAACTTATCAATTTATGTTGGATGCTATAATTTTATGTATACATTTTCAAATATTTATCTATATACATAAAAGTTTATATAATAGAAACATATAAATAATTCCCTTAATCTCACACATTAAATGAAAGAAAGAAAAATATATCCAAATATATATTAAAAAAAATTCATTATCACTATATCATATACTATATAATAAAAATTGAGTTTTAACGAACATAATTTTGTTAAGTCACTATTTTCTTTTTGTGACAAGTGGTTATAGTACTTTTGTTAATTGTTTTTAAAACTTATTAATTAGTAAGATATTTTACATTTGATTAAACTATATTGCCAAACTATTAAGTGACTTATTAATTATAAGAATAATTCTAAGTAAAACCCTATTAGCTATTACCTAACTTTAAATTAAATTATTTTGGTTTTTTTTTTTTCTTTCCACCAATCTCAATTGTTGCTTGGGGTAAAAGCCCAGGCGTCGAATTCAGGGTAAACGCTGGAGTAGGCTTATCCCATCCCCTAGAGAGAAGTGATCTCCACCCCTCTGCTAGATTCAAGCTCTCATAATTTGACCTAAAGCCATTTAATCAATTATTCAATGGCCCTGATCCAAAGATTGTGTTTCTTCCTCTCAACTTAAAGGCAATCTTACCACTTTAATGACTCTCCTATGTCTCATTATCCAGTTAAGGCTGTACGTGTAGAATTAAGTCAAGTACTTCCTCAAAAAAAAAAAAAAAAAAAAAAAAAAAAAGCCAAGTACAATTATTTATTTCTTATTATTACCTGGTTATTACTCACCTTAAACACTACTACAGTACTACAGTTAATGCCTCAAACACTACTACAGTACTACCCAGCATTGATTATCAAACTTCAAAGGCAAACCCGAAAGTAGGCTGAAACATTTCATTTTTGGAGGAAAGAATAATAATTTTTTTTTTTAAAACTAAAAAATGCATCCTATGATTTATCCAGATTAGAAGTGACTGTTTCAAGTTTGACAAGGCTAAAAATACAACCATTTTCATAATTTAAGACATCTTGTATTTTTATTTTTTGAAAGAGTTTGTTTTATTACACAAACTATATTACACAATTTTATACATGGTCAGTTTCAGTTGTTTTTCATGCATGTATAAAACTGTGTAAAATAGTTTGTGTAATAAGTATTCTTCTCCTGGAAAGTTAACTAGGATAAGATCCTCCTTCCTTGAATTTTTCAATTCTCTTCAATTTTTATTTAGATGAAAGATATCTGGTATACAAAAAGAATTGTACTTGTTTTACATCCAGTTAAAATTGAAGGAATTAGAGGAATGAATTGGAGTGATCTTTTTTCCAAACTAACACCTGTATGTAATATTGGTTCATTTTTATATATTAAACAAAATTAAAAAAATGACCAGATAAGAATGTGATCTAGTGGTAGGAAATTCTTATGACCCATCACATCTATGAATTTAGGAGTTGTAGCATATCAGTTCGAGTGGTAGCAAATGTCATTAGTGCACAAAGTGTCTCATGTCATAATGCAATTAGGGAATTTTATGTTGTGCGAGGATAATGTCTACACGACTGGAACTTTGATGGTTGGAGCGTTTGCAACTTCATATTTGGAGAAGTCTCACCACAACAGCAGGTTTTTTTTTTTTTTTTTTTTTTTTTTTTTTGAGGAAGTACTTGACTTAATTCTACACGTACAGCCTTAACTGGATAATGAGACATAGGAGAGTCATTAAAGTGGTAAGATTGCCTTTAAGTTGAGAGGAAGAAACACAATCTTTGGATCAGGGCCATTGAATAATTGATTAAATGGCTTTAGGTCAAATTATGAGAGCTTGAATCTAGCAGAGGGGTGGAGATCACTTCTCTCTAGGGGATGGGATAAGCCTACTCCAGCGTTTACCCTGAATTCGACGCCTGGGCTTTTACCCCAAGCAACAATTGAGATTGGTGGAAAGAAAAAAAAAAAACCAAAATAATTTAATTTAAAGTTAGGTAATAGCTAATAGGGTTTTACTTAGAATTATTCTTATAATTAATAAGTCACTTAATAGTTTGGCAATATAGTTTAATCAAATGTAAAATATCTTACTAATTAATAAGTTTTAAAAACAATTAACAAAAGTACTATAACCACTTGTCACAAAAAGAAAATAGTGACTTAACAAAATTATGTTCGTTAAAACTCAATTTTTATTATATAGTATATGATATAGTGATAATGAATTTTTTTTAATATATATTTGGATATATTTTTCTTTCTTTCATTTAATGTGTGAGATTAAGGGAATTATTTATATGTTTCTATTATATAAACTTTTATGTATATAGATAAATATTTGAAAATGTATACATAAAATTATAGCATCCAACATAAATTGATAAGTTAATGTATACATGTAATTGTCCTACATTACTTAAGAGGGTATGTTGTGCGTATTATAATTTGTCATACCCTTCCTTAAAAGTTACTATGATTTTTTAGTAAAGTTTATTATATGCCTTTGTGTTATAACCACATTTACTCTCCTTTATACATGTTTGATTTAATATTGTTCTAAAGGCATTATTTTTTTAAACAATTAAGAATTTTTTCAATATTCTATCATACTTGTATAAAATTTTGACTTATTTTTTTTAGCCCAATATTATTTCATACTTTGATTTTTTATTGTTGAAAACTTCATACTTCGATTCAAAATTCTACACAATTCGATTATAGGATTTTATCAATAGTACATCAAGGTTCTAAATGAGTATAGTAGTAACAACATTTCTGTGAAGTGTATCAAAGTGCATGTACCACTGATAAAATACTAACACGATGGCACCCGCCCCTCCTTTGTCTTCTATGTCATGGGTTCGATCAAATTGTCCCTCTTAATAATTTTTTGAAACGTGATTATCTTGAATTTAGAATGAAAGAGAAAAGAGGTGTACTAATTAGGCCATTTTCTCCCCTACCTTGTTAAGGCCCAATTTGCATTTTTTGTCCAACCAATTGGGCCGAAGCTAAGTAGCATTCATTTTCTTAAACTCTGAAGCAGAATGGTCAAAGTAAGAACCCACTCACTGACCCAACGACAAATCTTGTTGCTTAATAAATGAAGCCAAAAAAACGGTACTTTTTAGTTTTTAAATGAACCAAGTCTTAACGGTCATATTCTCATCCCTCAGAATCTTCAAATTTTCAGGACCGTTTTTGTCCTTCCCCTTCTTTTCTCTCAATACCCTCTCTCTCACTTTCCAAACAAAGTCACTTTATGCAAGTCAATAGTATCAGTGGCTAATTATGGTGTGCTTTCTAGCTTGTTTTGGTACTTGTAAGCGTCAAAAGCGTCGAAATTTGGCCAGCCTAACTCCCTCTACAGACCAGGTAAGCCCACATCCATTCTTGATCTTTCATGGGAATTTTCAGTTTTTATCAATTTTACTGTTTCTGATACATTTTTTTTGGTGGTCGCTACTGAACCACCAAAACAAGACGACATTGAAGAACCCATTAGCTTAATCAGTGAATCAAAGTACGTTTCCCATTTGATAGAATCTAGAATCATGAAATTCTGTTTTAGCTGATTTTCTTAGTTCATTTGTAATTCTGGGTTCGTGTTATTTGTTTAACTTAGTTCCTTAATTGTTAGTTTATTTATGCATATGTATCTATATTTAATTCATCTATAAATTCAATCAGAGTCCGACTTGAAGAGCCAACAAATTGCGGTGATAGAAAGAACGTTACCTTTAATCTGAATGTCAAAACCTGTGAGAAGTTATGTACCAAGGAAGTTATCAATACTTTGGTTAAAAGCAATGAGAAGAAAGAGGGAGAAAAGAAAGAAGAAAAGCTGCAGAATCAAAAAGCAAATCATTTTCGGATTTGATTGCTACAGACATATTGTCTTATCCAACAAACCATAGATACCAAAATTGCCCAGATTGTGAAGATGAAGACTTAGTAGAAAGTGACTTTGCTGATGATGAGGAGGATGAGGGTGGTGATAATCAAACATCTGTGCAAGAAGAGTCCTCTGAGTCATTGTTTTCTTTATCCATTGATTCTAGAAAACATGTCAGTGAAAATGAAACAGGCGAAAAGGAGGTTAATAGTCCGATGCCGGTTCATGCTTCATCAGACAAGGAGCTCAAGGCAATTGGGTTGAGCCCAATTGCTCGAGATAGGAGTCAATATGTTCATCCTGTGTTGAACCCAATTGAAAATCTTACTCAATGGAAGGCGGTCCAAGCAAAAGCACTCACTCCTATAAAGTATCAAGAGAAGGAGAACATCAATTTAGAGCCATATTTCAATATAGCAACTAGTCCACAGAAGGAGAACATCAATTTAGAGCCACATTTCAATAGAGAAACTAGTCCAGAGCCTAGTTTCAAGCAGTCGAAGCACAATTTGAAACCAAAGTTCAATGACCTGAAGTCTGCAGAACATGAAGTTGCAGTTGACACCAGCCTTTCCAGCTGGTTGGTTGAATCCGAAACCACACCCAAGTCAAGCAATAGCACTAATTCTGTTAGGAATGCACCATCTGAGAAACTGAATTCACCAAGAAGTCATGAAGATAGGCCAATTCTAGGAGCATTAACCAAGAAAATACCGACCTTCCTCATTGCCAACTTCTGACTAAACTTTTTGCAAACAGTAAGAATTGAAATTTAATTATCAAAATAAATTCAGCCAAATAATAAATTCCTAAATCTTTATTCCTCTGACCTTTTTCCCAAGTAATACTAAATTTGGGAACAGAGAACCCCAAACAGCTTTGGTGTTCTTCTAAACTTTTATAGAATGCCAACTAACTCATAACTACACTCACATGAAACCAAGAAAATACCGACCTTCCTCATTGCCAACTTCTGACTAAACTTTTTGCAAACAGTAAGAATTGAAATTTAATTATCAAAATAAATTCAGCCAAATAATAAATTCCTAAATCTTTATTCCTCTGACCTTTTTCCCAAGTAATACTAAATTTGGGAACAGAGAACCCCAAACAGCTTTGGTGTTCTTCTAAACTTTTATAGAATGCCAACTAACTCATGACTACACTCACATGAAACCATCCTCAACTTTTTCTGCTTATGCCTATGAGATCATTCATAACCAAACAATTCTTGAAAATGGGCTTATCTCCAACTACTCCAAGAACCAACCAAAATCACAGAATTGCCAATCTCAACCATCAACTCATCTTAAACTCTGTGGTCCAACTCTATCTTCCTTAAAACTGCAAAATAAATGATAATCCTAATTAGATATCACAATTCACAAGAATATGTTTACTTCAAAACTAAATAAATAAGAAGAAGAGAGAAACCAGCATTAAGGGGGAAAAGGGCAACAAAATTTAAATTTTCACGAGACAAAAAAAAAAAAAAAAAAAAAACACACACACACACACAAGTCAATTAACTTTCAAGAAAAATAATTTACAGAAAACTCTGCAGAATAAGAAGAAAATAAAAAAGTCTACATACATACACAGACCCATTACAATTTTATAAACAATTATGCAAAAAAATTTGTTCTTGAATGAATTTAAATAAACATAAGTACAACCATGTCAAACATAAAATTGGGTTTGCAATAACTTTTAAAGGGGAAAAGGACAAATAAGCTTACACATGCACTCTTTTTTTTCTCTACTCTGTAAATTATAGAGAGAAAGTGGAGCCAACAACAGATGGACTATTATCAAACATTAACATTGTATTTGGTTGGGTGGAATTTAGGAAGGATGGAAAATGGAGTGGAAAACTGAGTTTTCCTCTGTTTGGGAATGAAAAGAAAACAGGGGGAGTGGAAAACTCAGGAGAAAATTTTCTCTCTCAGGCCCACAATTTTTTTCCTCCCAAATTGGGAGGAAAAGCAATGAGAGAAAACTGCCTCAGTGCAGTTTTACCATAATGCCCTCCCAAATTTTTTGTTTCAACATGACCTGAATGTTCTCTTCTTCTTTTTTTTTTTTTTTCCCCAACGTGACTTGATCCAATTTTTACATTATAATAATAAAAATAAAAATAATAATTTAAATATATGATGTGATAAATTTTATATTATGTAATGAGTACAAATAAATCTATTTTTTACATATTATGTAACAAGTGTATAATAGTCAATTTATATAAATTACATTTTTCATCATTCCCTTTTTCTCTCCAACCAAACAAAAGAGTTTTCCACCATCTCACTTTTCCACCCCTCCAACCAAACATACAAGAGGGAAAACTAAATATTTTCCATCCTCCCACTTTTCTATTCTCCCACAATTTTCTATCCTCCCACTTTTCCACTCCTTCATTCAAACGGACCCTAAGGATTGCATGAAGAAACTTGCTAAAGAGGACAACCATGCATTCTTAAGAGAAGATAAGGGGGTGTTTGGATTTTTTTTTTATTACTCAATTTCCGTCACTCAATTTCTATCACTCATCACTCATCACTCTAAAATATCACATCCGTTTGGTACTATCACTCAAATGCCATTACTCGATATTTTTCACACTATTTGGGGGCCCTAGGCTCTAGCTCTGTCACTTGGTGCAACTTTTTTTTTTTTTTTTTTTTTTTTTTTTTTTTTCGGTGAGCCCAGTGAAAAAAAAAAAAAAAAAAAAACCAGAACTGAAGACCGAACTAGGAGAAGAAAGGAAAAAAAAAAGGAAGATTGGTCAAAAGTTGCAGCTAAGTGGGTCCCCATGTGTGTTTAATTACAAAAATGTCATTGAGTTATGAGTTATGGAAACTGAAAACAGCCAAAATGTGTTTTCAGTTTCCATACCTCATAACTCAAAAATCAGATAATTGAGTGATGGAAACAGAGATATAGTGGTGCCAAATAGACTTCTAGCTATAGGTCCTACCATTTTTAAGTTATGAGTTATAAAAACAGAAAATTGAGTTACGAAAACAAGCTATCCAAACACCCTCCAAAGAATCCACAAAAGCCATCACACAAAAGCACCAAAAACAGTAAGGTTGGTTTTGCTTTAATATAATTTAATAGTAACAATGTAAAAAAAAAAAAAAAAATCACAACCAAACAAAACCAATAAGAAACACAGTACAATCACTGTAATAGAGAGAGAGAGAGAGAGAGAGAGAGAGAGAGAGAGAGAGAGAGATGGGCATTGGGAAGGTGACCATACTCACTTTCTCAAGATACAAGCAGACACATCAACCTCTGAAGATTTACAGTATGTAACATCATTAAATTGGGGTTTGGGTTTTAGATATTTGTGCATGTTGTGCAGTCTCTACTTGTGTTGTGTCAAAGTAGTATTAGTTAAGATGATCATACAATACAAGTTGATGTGCACAACTACACACTAAAATAGAGAAATGGAATCACCTGGTGTAGGTAGAATATAGGGCTTTACCATTGGACCCCAGTGTTCTTTATTTTTAGTTACTGGACCCCACCTATCACTACTATTAGAAGTAATAATTAACAGCTGTCAATTATAGACTCCTATGTTGATTAATCTCATATTTGAGTTGTGGTTAGTCTTGTGACAACAGCAAAAAAAATTAAAAAACAAGAGATGGGTTGCTTAAACAATATTTTCACTATGTTTACACCACAAATTCTAAATGGTAAATTATTTTAGATTTACATTTGAATTTAGTGCTAAAATTATTTTTTCCCCTATTAGTAATAGCAAGTAACATCTTGTTGATGGTCATTTTGGAAGTCAAAAAGAAAGAAAAAGCCCAGCAACACAGGCAGAAAGAAGTTGGTAAATAGATAAAAAAACCATTAAGACCAAACGGCAGGAATAATGGATCACAGACCCATGAAATAAACAAATAGGCCTTGAAGAAGCAAACGGGCTTAAAGAGACCTGGAAAGAGAGAAGTAGTGAACCCATAGGCAGTATATGATGTATAAAAGTGATAATAAGCCACAGCAAGTCCGAAGTAATGTAAGAAAAGAAAGTAAGGGGTTAATGGCAAACACATGAGCCCAAGGATGAGGATAAGGTAATTGGGCCAAGGAAGCCCAATGAAGTTAGTAAAAGCCCATGAGAATGTAAAGTTAGGAAAAGGGCCAAGGAAGGCCAAAGAAAGCAAATAGGCCAAGGATGCCCAAGAGAAAAAAAAAGGGACGTAGAAGCTCGCAAATAATGTAATAGAAAACCAATGGCCATACTGAGCCACTGGGGGAAGAATAAACGGCAGGCCCAAAGGGACGCAGCAGGATTGGGTCAAATAAATGTCGCAGCAGGAATGACAGAGTGGTACAGCAGGAAATGATAGTAATCAAGGAGTAGGTTGAAAGAAGGCAAGGCCCAACATCAAATAAAGCCCAGCCCCTAAGGGGAGTGAGAAATCAGAAAACAGCTCACATAAGAAGTTAAGGATGGACGGTAGACTATGCAAGCAAGCCTTCAGACCACGGCGAATGCATGAGCAGCAGACAGATTTTGGACATACATGGAAGGGAGGCACGCACAAGGCTCAGACATCACCAGCCTGTACCCAGCCAATATAAGACACGGTGAGGTCATAGGTCAGAAGTAAGAGGGCATGGTTTGATGGTGAGGAGAGGGGAAAAACTTATTCTGAGGTTCCTGCTCAGGTTCTTTTGAGAGAAGTGTCCTGTCGGAATGACATACCACCCAAAAGAAGCAAGGCTGAGTTGGAACCATTAGGTGTATGCCATGAGGGATAGGGGGAAAGAGCACCCACACTGTAGCAGGAAAGGGTGCCACGGCAGACAAAAAAAAAAAAAGAGTCTTCTTTGTCTGGTAATGGGGAGTGGCACATAGATGGATCAGTGGGGGTTGGCAAGTGCACCCAGACCAGATAAAGGTGGTTAAGGGCTAAAATAGTAAAACTCGGTCATGACAGGCACTATAAAAGGAGGCCCTTGCCATGTACAGGGGAAAAAACGAACAACAATAACAACAACGATCACGGTAATAGGAACCTCTAAGGAAAACCAGGAAATAGAAAACAAGTATTGAGGAAAGAAAGAAAAATTAAAGATAAGAGGAAAATTAAAAGGAAGAAAAGAAAAACAGAGAGTTAGATCGACAAGCATGCACTAATAGGTTGATTCCCTCTCTCCCTCTCAAAGTCCTGCTCTCTGCCAAAAGCAAAAAGATCCTTTTGGGCACCAACCATTCAGGTCCGTTTTCCTCAAAGTGATTAATTTCCACGGCAGGATTTTCCCGAGAGGTTATTCACATTGAGAAGCAATGTTCTTCCCTCTCTGGTTTTGGTCTTGCGGATCTAATTTGATTTGATTTCTTTCTCTTTTAATTAACCCATATACTACCTACTTATTCCCCTTGCTTTCTTTATAAAAGTGATTGTTATTATTGTGATTATCTTTTTTAATTAGGGATTATTTAGTTACTTTTGATTAAGAAGCTGAAGTACTTTCTTTTGTTTCATTATTTTCTTTTATTATTATTACTCATAATATTTGGGCCCAGTACCACATGAGGCAGCCCAGCCCCAATATAACAAAAAGGCCAACGACACATCTTATCACTTAAAATTATTGTAAAAATATTAAGAAAATATTACAAAAATAACATTTTTCAAAAAAACTAAAAAACCACCGCACACTTTTGGTGAGATGGTCGCTCCACAAGTATAAGTGCTTGTAGGGTGTAGGAGGTAAGGGCCAAAGTTCAAGTTTCTAAGAGGGAACTTCACACACATATACACTTAGATTAGACTAGAGTAGAATTTCTATCTTATAAAAAAAAAAAACTAAAAAAAAAGGAACAAAATGTTTGGTTTTGAAAGACAGAAATGATGATTTGAAATTAATTGATAAATTAGTAACAACAAGGAAGATCTTGTTGGTTAAAATTTGTTGTGAATTTTAAATTAATTGATAGATTAGTAATAGCAAGTAGCATCTTATCCTTAAAATTTATTATAAAAATATTAAGAAAATAGTGGGAAAATAGCATTTTTCAAGAAGCTAAAAAGAAGGAACAAAATGTTTGATTTTGATCGGAACAAATGAGGATTTTAAATGATGAGTTGATAGATTAGTTGATAAGAATAAAAGTGGGGATTAGTTGGGGTATTAACTATTTATGTGTTCTACGTAACATTGAGAAATTATACAATTCTCTGGTGGACCACGTCACTTATTCACCATTCTACTAAAAGACTTCTTTTTGTTTAAAATTGCTGAGCCAGTAATCAATTTATGTTTTAAAAAAATTTCTAACTTAGTAATTTTAAATGTGTGAGTCTTTTAGTGGAATGGTGGACCACGTCATTTGTCCACCACGTGTACCTTATAATTTCTCTATAACATTTTTGCTTTTGGTGTGCGTTAATGGTCACTCGCTTTCACTGATGACACGTGTAAATGAGTCATTCCACATGTAGCAGTGTCTTGCTTTCAGTGATGACACCTGTAAATTACGACATTCCACACTCGTTAGCATTCTCATTAAGCCTCCTAAATGCTATAAATGCTATTTTTTAGCATATGAACCCTCAAAAACCAACTCCATCAAAACTCTTATATGCTATAAAATTTACAATCTTGCTCCAGTGCACTCTCATTTTTTAATTCTCCCTCACAACCCAGCATCATCTCCCTTCCCTTTTCATCATGTTGCCTTCGTTCTGATGAGCATCTGATCTTCGTTAAGCTTCAATGGTTTGTGGTTGGCGATTGTGGTCATGATTTGGTGGGTTTCGTGGGTTTGATTTGGTGGGTATCAGTGGTGCTCGGTGACAATTTTGATGGGGTTGAGAACAAGGTGGGTGAGTGGATGGGTGGTGGTGGGTTTTGGTTGGGGTTGAGATCGGGGTATGTGGGTGGTGGGTTTTGTGGTGGTGGTGATGGAGGTTTTGTGGTGGGTTTTCTGCTGTGGTTTGTGGTTTTGGTTTTGGTTCGGCGTGGGGTGTGGGTCATGGGTCACCGATCCTGGGTTTGTGTGTGTGATGGGTTTTGGTTGTTGCAATGGAGGTGCTGTGACTTGTGGTGGTGGTGGTGGCTGTGGTGGGTTGTGGTTGCTACAATGGTGGTTATGGCAAGTGGAGCGGTGGTAGGGGTGGTGGAGGAGGGGGTTGGTTGGTTGCTATAGTTTTGTGTAGTTGTTTTATTATTATTTTAATGAGTAGTTTATATTATTTAAATGAGACGGTAAAAAATATAGAATCTTTGATATTGGGTGTATTGTAAAATAAGTTGTTAAAAGCTAAAATTTTTAGTTTTGAGGTGTTATATGCTAAAACGTTTATTCACCTTGATGGGAATGCTCTTAAGGTAGTAAAGTCCTTTTGGGATTGGAAGGGAGAATAAAATAAGGATAAAAAATATAAATTAGGAAAGGTGGAAAGGTGGAAAAACGTGGGAAGGATAAATAAATTAATAAGAAAAGATTTTATCATTTATTTTTTATCACCATTATTGTTTAAGTAAACCTTAGCTTCTGTTTGGATTATTGCTAAGACACAATAAATTTTATATTATACTATACTTTTCATAACAATTGAGTCTGCAAGCTTTTACTACTTCTTATTTGGACTTACTATTGACATCATTTTTCTATCAATCAATACACCAACTTGTCATTTGGACAACTATGAAATTTTTAGTATATCTACACTTATTGTTTCCTTACTCTTATATGCTATAAAATTTACAATCTTGCTCCAGTGCACTCTCATTTTTTAATTCTCCCTCACAACCCAGCATCATCTCCCTTCCCTTTTCATCATGTTGCCTTCGTTCTGATGAGCATCTGATCTTCGTTAAGCTTCAATGGTTTGTGGTTGGCGATTGTGGTCATGATTTGGTGGGTTTCGTGGGTTTGATTTGGTGGGTATCAGTGGTGCTCGGTGACAATTTTGATGGGGTTGAGAACAAGGTGGGTGAGTGGATGGGTGGTGGTGGGTTTTGGTTGGGGTTGAGATCGGGGTATGTGGGTGGTGGGTTTTGTGGTGGTGGTGATGGAGGTTTTGTGGTGGGTTTTCTGCTGTGGTTTGTGGTTTTGGTTTTGGTTCGGCGTGGGGTGTGGGTCATGGGTCACCGATCCTGGGTTTGTGTGTGTGATGGGTTTTGGTTGTTGCAATGGAGGTGCTGTGACTTGTGGTGGTGGTGGTGGCTGTGGTGGGTTGTGGTTGCTACAATGGTGGTTATGGCAAGTGGAGCGGTGGTAGGGGTGGTGGAGGAGGGGGTTGGTTGGTTGCTATAGTTTTGTGTAGTTGTTTTATTATTATTTTAATGAGTAGTTTATATTATTTAAATGAGACGGTAAAAAATATAGAATCTTTGATATTGGGTGTATTGTAAAATAAGTTGTTAAAAGCTAAAATTTTTAGTTTTGAGGTGTTATATGCTAAAACGTTTATTCACCTTGATGGGAATGCTCTTAAGGTAGTAAAGTCCTTTTGGGATTGGAAGGGAGAATAAAATAAGGATAAAAAATATAAATTAGGAAAGGTGGAAAGGTGGAAAAACGTGGGAAGGATAAATAAATTAATAAGAAAAGATTTTATCATTTATTTTTTATCACCATTATTGTTTAAGTAAACCTTAGCTTCTGTTTGGATTATTGCTAAGACACAATAAATTTTATATTATACTATACTTTTCATAACAATTGAGTCTGCAAGCTTTTACTACTTCTTATTTGGACTTACTATTGACATCATTTTTCTATCAATCAATACACCAACTTGTCATTTGGACAACTATGAAATTTTTAGTATATCTACACTTATTGTTTCCTTCTTTTTTTTTTTTTTTTTTTAAGACTTACTGATTTATTTAATATCAAACTTCGTACATTTTTTTTAAGTGTTGCTATATAGATGCATTTTTTTAAGTGTTGCTATCAAAAGGGAAATAAGTATAACATAAACCGTTTTACATAGTTTTATATACGCACGAAAAACAACTTAAACGAACTGTATAAAATTGTATAATATAATTTGTGTGTAATAAACACAACTCTTTCAAAAAATAGAAATACAAGATGTCTTAAGTTATGAAAATGGTTGTATTCTTAGTCTAGGGGTGTGCGCGGTTCGGTCGGCTCAGTTTTTTTTCAAATTTATTACCCAACTGATAGAGATCGGTTTTTTCATAATTGAAACCAATGCACACCGACCACGGTCAGTTTTTCGATCTATAGCGGTGCGGTTTTTGCGATCGGTTTAATCGGTTTGAATATAAATTTTTTCTTTTAATTAAAAAAATTGGGCTTCAAGCCCAATATCAATACATATCTTCAAGACGTCACACAAAATGTTCAATTGACAAAATTTTCACACATCAATCTGTTCACAATTCACACAAAATAAAAACCCTGTCCATCTATACAAACTTCTTTTTTAAAAATCCTGTTCACAGTTCACATATTAAACTGTTTTTTTTTTTTTTTAATTAAACATAACATGTTCAAGACTTCACGCAAAATGTTCAATTGACAAAATTTTCACACATCAACCTATTCACAGTAAAACTCTCCTCTCTTTCTTTCCCACTTCAACTGGGTTTCTCTAAAAGGAAACCAGGGTTTTTAAGTTTTGACAATCACAAACTTACCCACACCCATAGACCAACTAATACCCAAATACAATAACAATAAAATCAAAAAACCCTTACCTGAAATATGAAATTGTTGAGAGGGAAGAGCAATGAGAGAGAGGCAATGTGGTGCGTGAGAGAGTGAGAGGCAATGTGGTGAGTGAGTGAGAGAGTGAGAGTTATGGGCGAGTAGCTGTGTAAGTGTTAAAATTTTTATGCTCTGTTTTTCGGACTGAGGAGGAAATTATATTCAGTAAAACTCGAGTTTATAAGACTCGAGTTCTTATAACTCGAGTTTTAAAAACTCAAGATCTATGTTCTGCACATCAGAGCTTTATTTTTAAAAGAACTCGAGTTTTGAAGACTCGAGTTATAATAACTCGAGTCTTATAAACTCGAGATCCAAGTGGACAACTTGTCCAGTCAGCATTTGGTCCGTGAAGCGGCGGAGTGAGATTAAAAACAGTATCTCGAGTTTCTAAAGCTCGAGATGCTTAGTTTGCTTTATAATTTCACGCGTTGTCTAACTAACTAAATACAACCCTTACCCAGGGTTATTCTGCACATTTCCCCCATAATTTCAGTAAACCTCTCTTTCCTCTCTCTTTCTCTCCCACTTCTACTGGGTTTCTTTATCTCTCCCCCCAAACGTTCCACTCTCTCAACTTCCACACTTGCTCTGTGCGTCTCCCTCAATCTCGCCGGTCACCGCTGCTAGCATACCCAACTTAGACCCATTAGCAAAATAAAAGAAAAAGAAAGAAAGAGCAACTCACCATCTGAAACCCAAACCCCAAACACTCACGCCTACAATACCTTTTTAGACCAGATCAAAAGAGAGCAAGGGTTGGGGTTTGGAGAGAATCGGGTGTAGAGAGAAAAGTTGATACTTTTGGGTTTGATCTAGGGAGGGAAGTGGGATTGAGAGACAGAGAAAGAGATTTTGGTAAGAAGAAGCCACCATCGGAGGTGTTGGTGAGTGGTGTTTGTGATGAGCCATTGTTAGGCTAACTTGGACTTGTTTCAGAGACCACCGACAGGTAGTTTTGCCTTTTATCTCTCATTTTTTTTTAATTAATTTTTTTTATAAACTCTGTTTGGTTGCTCAGAAAGGAAGGAATGTAAATAACAGTGTCACAATTTTGTTGATTGATTTATTGCTGCTGAATTTAATTCTATTTTCTTTTATTTTTTATGTTTTTGGTTTCTAGCTTAGGAATTGAAATCAAGTCTTATATCGCCTGCATTTTTGTCAATTGTTTAAAAATACTTAAATCCTCGTAATTTGTATTCAATGGGCTTATTATTAGGCATCCTAATGATGCTATTTGACCAAAACATGAATGTTCAATACACTGAAATGGTTTCACGGAAAATTTTTGGCAGCATATATTCCCATTTGAAGGTAATTATACAATATTTAATTTTAAGTCTTCTTGTAGACGTGTTGTTAAAAAGGCTTGCTTTTTATTGTGTTGAATGATCCATATTGAGTGTCACTCCTTAGATATAGAAGAAATTAAATGAGTAGCACGCTGCACAAGTGATCAAATTTCGTAATTATTCAAAATTTATTTTTTCAGATTTTCAAATGTCCTGGCATCCCCAGAAACTGCTATAGATGCATATCAATAGCCATGAAGTTTGTTATTTATAATTTTTATAATGAAATTGGTTCTTTAATCTTAGTCTTTTGGATTTAATTTGTAGTCACTTTGGTTACATTTTTTTTTTTTTAATAACTTGTAGTATTTCCACAACTCAACTGAAAATCATCACAGCTCAATACTGTGCTTTGGGTATGGCTGAATATGCTGTGATTAAATTTTTGTTTGATGGTGAGCTTGTGTGGTTATAGCTTTTATTTGGATTTGAAACCAATGAATGGTGGTTGGATGGGCGTTTTTAGATTTAGGTTGATTTCAAAATGGGTTTCTATTTATGTGCTTTATTGTGTAAAAACATGTCATGGTGCATGAGTTGTTAGTGAGTGAAATTTGTGTTTCATGAGTGTGCATATATTAGTGTAAAGGCAGGAGAATCCAATGAGAAACCAATCTTCACCAACACCTGGTTTTTTTTTTTTTTTTTTTGTTGAGAAAGACACAGGACTGAAACACGCACACAGGGGATCACCAACGTCTGTTAATCACATGAGAAACCAATCTTCACCAAACGCTACTCTAGGGTAATCACATGATTTCTCATCAACAGTATTGTCAAATAAGAGAAAACCTCATTTATTCATCCAAACATTCTTGACGTTAATATATCTATAAGAAATTATCTAATACACTAAGGGGTGTTTGGTATGTACACTTAAAAACATGTTTTTTGTTGTTTGAAAACGTGTAAAAATATGTATAGTGAAAAAATGTGTAAAAATATAAGATTGTTTAAAAATTAAAAACGTGTGGTTTTGAACATGTGAACCAAACATGCCATTAGTATAAATAAACCTTTTACAAAAACAAATGCACGCAAGTGCTGTGCACATAACACAAAAACTCAACATTAACCAATAAATTTCAAAATTACAAATAATCTCTTTAATTATTAAAAAAAATCAGTAATTTTTTAAAAGAAACTAGTCACTAATGGACAAAAATAATATCACATCACATGAGCCAGCGCTGAAGCTATTATTTTTTTTTTTTTTTTGGTTTCCCAACCGGTATCCGAACCCACTGGGCCGACTAATCCGGTTTCGGAGCGGGTCCCGGGGTTAAGGTTTTAAACTCCTCCTAACGGGCTTGCGGGGATCGAACCGTAGTTCTCCCTACCAAGTCTAGCCCTGGCACCACTAGACCAAGACACCGTTGGTGCTGAAGCTATTATCTATCATACCGTGCATGAGTAACAAGTCTAGTCTCTATGAAACAGTACAAGAATAACTAGTCAATACTCACATTTATTATCTATTAAAAATTATTACTTTTTAGCCATGTTAAGAAGAGAAAGAGAAAGTGAAAAGTGGAGTCAGACGCTCTCTTTCTCAGGTCCTCTGTTTTATTTTCGGAGAGTGTGGAGCTCTCACTCTCATCTCTACCTCATTGCCTCTCTTCCTATTTTCACAACTTATATCATCAAATCAACCAAGTACTAGTCTTTAGAGATTCATATATGAGAGGGATAAAACATTGTCATCCAAAAAAAGAGAGATTAGATGTAAATACCAAATTTGGGTGGTGCTGCGGTGGACTGGTGGCGGCGGCGTGGTGCTGATCTGGTCTGATACTCTGCTTCTGCTCTGGTCTGGTTTGGTTTGCTTCCGCTGCCGTCTGCCCAACCCCGCCCACTCCCAGGTCCTAGTATTTAGTAAGTTAGGTTTTCTTTTTTTCCTTTTATTATTTGTGTCTTGCTGCGTGTTGTGAGATTTGTGTGGGTGTTCTGCTGCTCTTGCCTCCTAGGCTATTTAGAATTGGCTTAGGATTTTTTTTTTTTGTGTCTTGCGTGTGTTTGTTTTGGGTGTCATGGGTTCGGTGTGCTGTGGTGGGTCATGGTGGGTTTGCTCTCTCTCCAAGTCATGGTGGTAATGGTAGGTTTGTTATGGGTTTTTTTCTCTTCTTTTTCTGGCGGTGGCGGTCTTGGTGGATTTTTTATTTTATTTTATTTTGGGGTGGCTTGTGATTGTGATAGTGGTTGTTGTGGCCGGTGGTGTTGGTCTATTTTGATGGGATTTTTGGTGGGTTGTTGATGAATGTGGTGGTTGTGTTTGGGGTGGTAGTTTTGTTTTGAGTTTTATTTTATTTTATTATTATTTTTTTTTTAATTTTTGTCCGGTAAGTTGTGGCTACTGCGGTGGTGGTAGTGGTGAAAGTGATTGGTTGCTCTGAACTCTTTTTGGAAGTTTTATTTTATTTTAATAAGTTCATATTATTTTAATGAGATGAAGCTAAAAAAAGAACTTTTGAAGTTGGGTGTATTGTAAAACGAGTTGTTATAATTGATAAAGTTGTTTTTTGAGTTGTTAAATGCTAAAATTTTTAAAAGCTTTGATGCGAATGCTCTAACATCCGCCTTTTTGACTTATTCTTCCTTAGTTAATGTGCTAATTGGAACTTGGAAGTTTGATATATGAATTGGGTACTCGGGTCCTCTCTTTTCATGTTGAATTTGATAGAATGGCATATGGTTGGACAAGAGCCTTGGAGCTGCTTTAGATTCATTTGATAGCCTTTTTTTGTTATTGTTGTATGGTATGTGGTCTTTAGACCATTTCTTATCTTTATTATTTGCAAAAGAGAATTGGCGTTGTTGTGTCCTATAGAAGCCTTAAATTGCTTCAGATATAGTTTTATTCAGAAATAGTTTTCATATTCCTAAACTAAATAATACTTGTTTTAGTTATGATGCACACTGGCTGACATAATTGTGAATGCTTTTGCTTGCTTTTGGGGTGTAGGGGTACTGAAGTTATGGGAAGGTTCATTGGATCACACTAAAGCTTTTTAATGGATCTGTTTTTCACTTTCTTTTGGGGTGTAGGGGCCTGAAGTTATTGTTATTGACATTGTAATTTTGCATGCAGTCCAGCATAGCAGTGGACACTTTGCAGGTCTTTGCTGCTCTAGTGAAGCTTCTTGGGTGTACCAAAATTAATTCACTTGTATAATCTTTTGTCACAACTGGTCCGGTAATTTTTTTTTTTTTACTTTTGTTTTTTGATACTGTCTCATCTNAACAACCCCATCAATTCCAAACACCAAAAAATCATTCTTTCAGGCACCAACTCCTCCTTCTTCAGCATATTTTTCACAATCCCGCAAATGGGTATCCTTTAAAATCCAACATTCGGCTCCACAAAGGGTGTGGTATAATAAGCAGAATGGTGTAGAAGAAGTAAAGGATGGTACTTCTCATGGGAACAATTTGGAAAATGGGGTCAGAAGGAAAAAGCTTGCAGTTTTCGTCTCAGGTGGAGGGTCGAACTTCAGGTCCATTCATGAAGCTTCTCTTGGAGGATCAGTTCATGGAGATATCGTTGTTTTGGTCACAAATAAACGAGGTTTTCTCTCTACCTTTATGTACCTTTTTTTATTTATTTAATTGTTGTGTCTGCAATTTACTTGGTAAATCATATTTTGTTTTAGAAGTTAATAGTAACTTGTTCATGATTAGTTGACCACTTATCTTTATCTCTGTGATTTATGCATTTAATTGAAATCCTAAAGTATCAGAATGAAATCTCATAGTATCATATATATTTTTATGCTATTCATGCATTATGCATATATCTAAGTTTAAAATGTCCTTAAGTTGGGATTCTTTAGTTTTCTCACTCTCTCTTGGACATGGTCTGTTTGTTAGTTTTGTTTTAGCCCCTTTTTGATTATGGTAGACATGGGGTAGGCTTTTGGTTAGCAGATGATTTCTTGTGCTACCTTGTTATAATTTTCAATGTGGTATCATTGTCAGATAGTATCAAATGTCACAAGTGCAACTGAGCCTTGCGGATTAGATTGTCCTACATACTTGTAAACCAAATGAGAAAGTTTTGAATCATTTAACATGGATCTATTGGCTACTCAAGGAGTGAATTCTGTTTTGTTTTTTTTTTTTGGGAAAGCAAGCAGCTATGTCATTATAATCTGAGACTTTCTACCCATGGTTGTTGTATAATTCCCTCAATAGTTATTTGGGCAAGTTCTTTTAAATATGCTTCCATCAACTTGATTGGCGCTGGTTATGGATTTTATACCATTAAAACTTATGCTTTTAGAGGGAAGATGTGCATTGCCTGGTAATTTGTGGTGCTTGTTATGTTTGATGAGAGCAGAAAGTAGTTTAGGCATTGGGGAACTATAATGCAATAGTTGCTTGTGGCTTTTTCAGAAAGTTTTCTGTCTTGTACATGATTTTGTTGGCTCCTCAAGGAGAAAATTCTGTTTGATTTTATTTTTCTTTTTGAAAGCAAGCATCTCTGACGCTGAAATCTGAGATTTGCTATGAATGGTTGATGTTTAATTGCCTCTATAATTACTTGGGCAAGTTCTTTTAGATGTACTTCCATCAAATTGATTGCCACTGGCTAGGGATTTTGGACCATTATAACTTATGCTTGTAAAGGGAAGATGTGCATTGCCTGCTAATTTATCGTGCTTATTATGTTTGATGAGAACAGAAAATAGCTTAGGCACTGGAAAACTATCATGCATAAACATTTGCTTGTGTCTTTTTCAGGCCAAAATTGGGAATTAAGCCCATTTTCCCAACTATATAGTTAGTAGGCATGGTTTCAAAAGTATATATTTTACTAACATCTCGAGTCTCAAAGACTCGATTTTGGCCTATAAATCGAGTCTCAAAGATTCGGTTTTCTTGGTTTCATCACGTATCATGTGGCGTTTTATCCATGTGGCGTCTACCTAGAAATCGAGTCTCTAAGACTCGATTTATTAACCAAAAAAATTTTAAGTCTCAAGTCTCTCATGTACAAGCCATTCCCAGAAATACCCAAAAAAAAAATTTAAGAAATCCCACAAACACAACAATCCCAGCACCATGAAACACATTTGCTATTTATTCAACAATGAAACAATTTTTCTAGGTTTTTCTATTTTGACTAAAAACTGAACTTGAAAGCCCAAATCAGATCAGAGAGAGAGAAAAGCAAGCATCTCTGACACTGAAATCTGAGATTTGCTATGAATGGTTGATGTTTAATTGCCTCTATAATTACTTGGGCAAGTTCTTTTAGATGTACTTCCATCAAATTGATTGCCACTGGCTAGGGATTTTGGACCATTATAACTTATGCTTGTAAAGGGAAGATGTGCATTGCCTGCTAATTTATCGTGCTTATTATGTTTGATGAGAACAGAAAATAGCTTAGGCACTGGAAAACTATCATGCATAAACATTTGCTTGTGTCTTTTTCAGGCCAAAATTGGGAATTAAGCCCATTCTCCCAACTATATAGTTAGTAGGCACGGTCTCAAAAGTATATATTTTACTAACATCTCGAGTCTCAAAGACTCGATTTTGGCCAATAAATCGAGTCTCAAAGATTCGGTTTTCTTGGTTTGATCACGTATCATGTGGCGTTTTATCCATGTGGCGTCTACCTAGAAATCGAGTCTCTAAGACTCGATTTATTAACCAAAAAAATTTTAAGTCTCAAGTCTCTCATGTACAAGCCATTCCCAGAAATACCCAAAAAAAAAATTTAAGAAATCCCACAAACACAACAATCCCAGCACCATGAAACACATTTGCTATTTATTCAACAATGAAACAATTTTTCTAGGTTTTTCTATTTTGACTAAAAACTGAACTTGAAAGCCCAAATCAGATCAGAGAGAGAGAGAGAGAATCCGAGGAGACCCAGATTAGATTGAAGAGAAAGACCCAGATCAGATAGGGGAGAGAGCTCACCTCACCTCGCCGGGTTGATGCCTGGGTTGTGTGGCTTGGGTCGCGTTGCCTGGGTTGCACGGCATGGGTCTGGCGCGATGGTGTGGTGGTGGCGTGGTCTGGCTGGATCAGGTGGCTGTGGGTTCTTTGGTTTCTGGTTTGACGAGAAGGTGGGGTGGGGTGGGGTGGGGTGAATGGTTTGTAGTGTAAGGAGGTTGAATATGCTGGGTTAAAGGGTGAGCTTATAAATCGAGTCTTAGAGACTCGATTTTCAGGTGGTCAACATGTGAAAAAAATGCCACATCAGACGTGATCAGACCATGGAAATTGAGTCTTTGAGACTCGATTTACAGGCCCTAAATTGAGTATTTTAAACTCGAGATGTTAGTAAAAAATATAGTTTGAAAACAGTGTCTACTAATTATATTGTTTGGCAAACGGTGTTAATTTCCAATTTTGGCTGTCTTTTTCATATTCTTTTCCTGAGTGGCAGGCAGTGGAGGTTCAGTGTATGCAAGAGACAATGGCATCCCAGTTGTTTTGTTCCCCAAAACAAAAGATGAACATGATGGATTAGCTCCAAATGACCTTGTAGCTGAGCTTAGGTTAGGCTTTTCTTCCCCCAAAAAAAAAAGGCACATTTAGCTGCAATTCTCTCTTTTTATTATTATTATTTTTTTTCTTGGAATTTTTGAATGTTGAACCATTTTTTAGTAGATCCACTAATAAGAATGTTTTTCAATTTTGCTTAACAAGGAGTTTCTGATGCATATATCCAACTTGGTTTAATTGTTGTCATAACACCTCTGGCATTATTTGGAAATCACAAAATATTAGTATTAGTGGAAAAACTATTCAATAGAGGAAAATACCATCTCAATCAATTTTCATTGTGTGAAGGAAGTGTATTGGACCAATCACTAATGGTGTTATCCCTTGTTGCCAATCATTGAAAATTGAGATGCACCCTAAGTATGTTGAGCTCTCAATTCTTAGTTGTTCATCTGGGCATCATTTTCTGTGTTGTTGCCACGTACCTTGATCTTCTCTATCTAAATTGCGTACTCCAGGCGCAGTTGTTTGTGCATGCTTACATACTACTGGTTTTCTCATTTTCTGCCAGTTATATTTTTTGTTTGTTACAGTTGACTTTTCCATTAGATGTCTAAGTTACTTTTTTTTTATTATCTTTGGTTTGTTTGATGTCTGTTGTCTCAAGCTCATTAATAACTCACACTAACAGTCTAAATGAAATTATGCTTTCTTGGGGCATGCAGATCTCATGTAGACTCATCCCAGAAGATTTGTAAATTCTGCCTGGTATTAGAATAATGTAATTACTCCAAAGTACTTAATCTGATCCACTCACATTATATGCAGATTCTAGTTGATATTTAGTGTTGCCCAAATAATTTAGAATGCATCTGTTTGATTCTTGATTGGTGTTTTGGAAGTACAAAAATAATGAAAAGAAAAAAGTATAAGAAATCTTGTCATGTAAAAACAATCTGTACAAGTTGGCTGTGAATTACCTTCTTCTTCAGTACCTGCATCTAGATGATGCTTGCTTTTGTTAAGTCATTTGTTTGCATTTCAGAGGCCACGGAAATATATCAATGGAGCAGTAATTTAGAGTTTTAGTGTTCTTAACCTGGGAAGAACTTTTGAATGATATGCAATATCTTTGAAAAGCTCTTTCTGCAGTTACTTTATTAATCCATAATTTTTTGAAAGGTGACACTATCTTTTCCAACAAAAAAAAAAAAAAAAAAGGAAACAAAAGAAAACATTGATGATTTCAAATAGTACAAATATTTATTAACATTTCATATTTTATCCCAATCAGGAAATTTGAGGTTGACTTTGTACTTCTAGCGGGATATCTAAAGCTTATACCGGTAGAGTTGATCCGAGCTTATCCAAGATCCATACTAAACATCCATCCATCACTCCTTCCAGCTTTTGGAGGCAAAGGCTATTATGGTATGAAGGTCCATAAGGCAGTCATTGCTTCTGGAGCAAGGTATCTTGCAGCATTTGATGTCTATGTATTGGAACCAATATTGTTTCCTAATTAACCACAGTATATTCAGCCCATTTTAAGCCCAAATTTCTTTTCTCTTTTTTATTTTTATTTTTTATTTTTTATTTTTTAAACCGTAGTATGTGAAGAGAATCCTAATTTTATGTTTTGTTACTTTGTGCTTGATTAGATACTCAGGTCCTACCATTCATTTTGTGGATGAGCACTATGACACAGGGCGAATCCTTGCTCAAAGTGTTGTCCCTGTGCTTGCTAAGGACACTGCAGAGGAGCTGGCAGCAAGAGTTCTTCAGGAGGTAATGATATTTTATATCACTCTTTTCCCTCTTCACTGGTTTTTTCTTTTTGGGGGACGGGGGTCTGTTTCATTCTTTTGAATGGTTGAACCACTAGATAGGTATTCTTTGCAATAAAGTTGAGAAGGGAACTGTGGGAGTCGTGTTAACAACTTATTATTATTATTTTTATTAAATTCAAATCAAGTACACAGGAGGTATACCTGAAAAGGGAGCTAAAGAAAAGAAAACAAGGTCCAAGAAAAACAAAAATAATTATCTAGTACATAGGGAATCCATAAACTCGAGGAATCACTTGATCAAGAAAGACAAGGAATAAGTCGTCCATTTATGGAATAAGTCGTCCATTTATATAGGGTCTTTAGTACAAAAACTTCAGCTTCACCATGCTGAGTTATTGGCCTTCAAAAAATCTTGCATTTCGTTCTTGCCAAATGCACCACATAAGACACAAAGGAGCCACTAACCCTCCTCCCATATTTCTCCGACCAGCTCAAAAATAACTCTTACATTTAATCATATGTTCCCCACTACATTTACACATGGATCACCATGCCATACATTTAGTGATATGTTAACAACGTTAATGTAGGGCAACAGGACCACAAAGGTCCAGTAGGAATATACTTACTGAATAACCTCTAAATTTGTCTATTTTGGTACCATATGATACAATAACCTCTAAACCCACAGAACCTTAACTGCTAGGCCTCTATCTTTGAAAGGTGGAGAAGTACAGCCGTTGAATGATTAAACTATAGAATTCTTGTTCTAGCAGTTACTTATCGAAAATGAAAGAGGAAAACAAAAATCCTTGTGACATCCTTTTGCTGAAAATATTTTCTTTTAGGAGCATTGGCTTTATGTTGAGGTGACAACAGCACTGTGTGAAGAGCGGATAATTTGGAGGGAAGATGGTGTTCCTCTCATCCAGAGCAAGGAAAACCCCAGTGAGTACAGGTAGCAGAACCAACATCAGCAATTTCTGTTTTTGGTATGGCTCAGGTCTCCAAAATATCACTTTTGAGTTTTGCCCAAGTCTTCTACCCACCCAAAACTAGGCAGCACTCCTACCCAGCTAATTATGGGGGGGAAATGAAGGAAAAAGAAAAGAGAGAACAAGAGTGTAGAAGCCATTTTTAACTAGCATAGTTTCTGTTCCATTGTGTAAGGCTGAATCGCCTTGCACTCGATTTTTGTCATGCAGTTAGGCTATTTTTGTATGAGTGTAACAGGCGGCTTTTATTACAGGCATCTGAGTTTAAATTCGAAACTTAATCATTAAAGATTTCCTGTTTCTCCTCTTTGAAGATGATTATGAAATTATTAGGGTGTTCACAATCTCATGTCCTTGGACTCCTTGCATAAATTTGCCCAAAAAATTGTCATGAACAGAATGGTTTCCCCCGTAAATTTGGTTTTAAATTGGATGTATAATGGAAGCCAAGAGCCTCATGGCTTAGAGAACCTGGGAAAAAAAAGAAAAGAAAAAGAAAGAAAGATAGAGAACCTGTGAAAAAAAGAAAAGGAAAGATATATTTGTATTATTGTCATTCATATCCCAACTCTCCATTTAATTGGTTCCAGAGGCAATTTTTTATTTATTTTAATTTTTTTTAATAGTAAAAATCATACCTATGATAGTGTCTTACACAAAAATCTGTATTTGTTTTTAGCAATTAGCTCTAACTTCTTGAGTTGGTTTGTGTGGGTTGATGGGTTGGGTTGAATTGGATTTATATTTTAGTTGGTGTTGGGTTGGGGTCTTGTTGGCAGTTTTTTCAACTCATCTAACCCAACCCAATTCATTATATATAAGTTTAATTTATCAGCCTTACTCAAATTATTAGTTGGATTTGTTTTGGAATTTTATAAATTTAGGAATTTACAATATATTGGAATTGTAATACGTTGGTTTTTATTTTTATTTTATTTTTTTATTTAAGCAATCAAATAATTAATAAAAGTCCAATTTTTTAATAAGACATGATACATGAAAGCAAAACCCACCAACCTAACTCAACTCACGTGGGATTTTAAAGATGTGATGAGTTGGGATAAGTTGAAAATATATTAACTTAACGAGTTTGGGTTGGATTGAAAAAAAAAATTGTCAACTTGACCAATGCACAATTGCCGATGAATTTGAGAAAAAAGATGATGATGATGATTATTATTATTATTATTGAGGAATGGAGAATTATAATCATTTGTTAATGGTTAATTGATCCTATTACATGATGATCCATCGCACTTGCCAATGAATTTTGGGCTAATTGAGACATGAATTTTGGGCTAATTGAGACATCCAACCTAAATGCAGGATGTAAGTTGGGGTTCAATGGCCTAGGAAGAGTAATATATTATGAACACAAGATCTTATTTAGAATGTGCCAATTAAGCTACAAAACTCTTGACTACAATTTATTTTCATAATTATTGGAGTGGTAAATGTTGTAATTAGTGTACAATTAAAATGATTCAAGTGTCAAAAACCTTGGAATTTAGTAGCATTGACCAACCAATCTTCCTTACGAGAATAACCAATATTTAAATCCCCTCCCTTGTTGTAAGGGTTAAAGATAAAAAGTTGGTGCCACTAATGAGCAAGGAAGAGGATACCGTACTGTACTGGCTGGTATGTATTGTATCGGTAAGTGTACCAGTATCAAAACATCAATGTTTTGTACCGGTTTAAATACTGGTTGTACCAGCCGAAACGTTGATGAAAAAGTTTACTAGTACGGCCAGTATTTAAATGTTGATGAAAAAGTTTAAATACTGGCCAAAACATCAACGTTTCGTACCGGTTTAAACAAAGAGATATAACAAAAGTTGATGAAAAAGTTTTAATTGAATAAACTTGAAAGTTAGAACTTAGAAGACTGAAATGAATAAAAACAAAGTGAAAGGACTAAAATGAATTTTAGTGAAACAAAGATGGTAAATTTTGCATTTTAACCTTAAAAAAATGTCATCTTAATAGTACCATAGTAGATGAAGATGAACGGCTGAGATCATTCGTGCCCATTTATAAAACCAGTAACTAGGGGTTCTATGTGTCGACATCAATGCATCATTTCTCCTCTCTCGGTAATAACAGCCGCTCTCTTATTTTTCATCAGCTCTTTTGTTCTAACTTATCTAACTCTGGACTCCATTCAATCTTTTATTTTTTTTCATGTGTGATATTTGATTTATTGGATGTGGCTACATGTACCAAGAGAAGGGTGAGAAACTTCGATCAATACCCTTGTTCTTGAATTTGCCAAAGTGGCTGTAGCTAAATCAAACTTCTTATAGAAGTTAACTGGCCGGTTGTTGTGAAATCTCTTTGATTTCTCTCTATCAACTAATCTGCTTACCGAACTTCTCACATTCTTTTTATTCTTAAAACCCCAACCCCCCACCCCCCCCACAAAAAGGTTCAAAGAGAAGGGAGAGAAGAATTAATGACATAGGAATTTTGAGAGACCCTTCTCAAAGTTCAACCATTAGAGAGTCACCTTAAAAACAAGAAAAAAATGTAGGTAG